>NW_027468587.1:19794724-19824724 GCF_046254945.1 Alosa pseudoharengus | reverse complement strand
TGTGTGTGTGTGTGTGTGTGTGTGTGTGTGTGTGTGTGTGTGTGTGTGGGATATGGAGGTTGAGGGGGCATGCATGTGTGTATGTAGGAGTGTGTGTGTCCATGTTGGTGGAGGGCATGCCTACGTGTGTGTGTGTGTGTGTGTGTGTGATATGGAGGTTGAGGGGGCATGCATGTGTGTATGTAGGAGTGTGTGTGTCCATGTTGGTGGAGGGCATGCCTACGTGTGTGTGTGTGTGTGTGTGTGTGTGTGTGTGTGTGTGTGTGTGTGTACGGCATCCTTCTTACAGTAAACGAGAGTGTTACCCTGAGTCAGCTTGGCTAAGTTTAGTGCTGTGTTTGTGTCTGTGGTCTCTCTGCTCCTCTATCAGGCTGTCTGGGAGTAGTGTGCAGCACTGCACTTTCCTACTATTCTTTGTCAGACTCAGGCGGACAGATGGGTTTTGGAGACCAGCCCCAGAAACCGGAGCCTAAACTAAAGACAACCCCATCTTAAGAAGAAGACATAAACAAGGGGCTTGTTTAGTCAGACGAGAACCTGAAAATGGGAAGCTTGGGTCTGGAGAGCCCTCTCCACCACACCAAGCTCTACTTTCCAATCTGTTCTTTTATACAATAACATTTACTGGAAGTACGACGTTTGATTTTAAAAGTTAAATGGTGCTTGAAAGTTCTTCAGATTTTCTCATTGTGAACTCACAGGCTGTAAATGCATTACAGACCAAAATGAATGTTGAGGAGGAAAACCAAGTCTATGCTGGTACGTGAATTGAGTGGATTCCATGGACTGAGAAGAGGAGGATGAGAAGGAGAAGAAGAGGGAGAAGGAAAACAACAACAGCAACAAGAAAAAGAAGGAGAAAGAGAAGAAGAAAAGGAGAAAAAGAAAAATAGAAGAAGAAGAAGAAGAAGAAGAAGAAGGAAATGGCCTGTACCTGGCTGTCTACGACCAGGTTCCTCAGGCAACCCACGAAGCCCTTGTAGTGGGGGTGTGTACGCCGGTGGGGATGAGTCTCCTTCACGCCGCCCACCTGCAGGGGCTGGTTCACGTTCAGGAATCTGGAAGCAGAACAACCCCCAGCATGATATGCAGTTACTGCAACTCAGGTTGTCAGGGAAACCTAACATATCTTTGACAAATATGACACGCTGCAAGCAAACAGCCTCCTTCTAGATAAAGCAACTACTTTATTTCATCATTATGATACAATGACTATGATATAAACCATCATTATAGATTACAAAGCTTGAAAAGGCTTGAAAAAAAAGTATAGCACAGCATTATGCCATTGTTTTGTATTTGTATCAGAGTTGCTGCTGGTCCTTTACCTTTGGCTGCCGGGGGTTTCTGCGGAGGTCTTGCAGGCCGACTGGTCCATCTCCAGCATCTCCACCCCCAGACCCTCCACCTCATTCACCGCAGCCCCAGAGCAGTGGTCCAGGATCAGCTGCACCATCTGCAAAACACCAGCCACATTATTAGTCCCCTACCTCTAATATTACAGTACAAGTGTGATGCCTCTTAGGAGATGCCTCTTCACCAGTGCTTTCAAAAAGGAATAGACGTAAAAATGTAGAAAATATAATTCTTCCTACTCACACATTATTTTGTATTATATAAATAATAGTTTTTCTTCATTACTATGACATCACATTTTCATAGAGTAATGTAACAATGTACATGACTAAGTGGAGATATGACTGAGATTTTAACATTCACCCAGACCTCCGTAACATTTGAAAGGGGGCCTTTGGCAGCCTCGTTGGCCTGGCTCCCACCCTGTCACCCACCCCCCTCCCCCCACCCTCTTCCCCTCGGGGACACCCTGGGGTGCGCTGTCCTGACCTTCCCGTCGCTGACGATGTCCAGACGATGCCAGCGGCGGTCCGTGACGGTGGCCCTGGGTGGGAGCTGAAGTGTCAGCGTTCCGGAGCCGTGGTTCACACTCAGGGACGGGACGCCGTTCTTCAGCTCTGGAGGAGGAGGAAGAAAGAGGATGATGATGAGGAAGATGAAGATGATGACAAAGATGAAGAAGGTGAGGAGGATGAAGAGGAAGAAGAGTAAGAGGCGGAGGAGAAGGAGGAGGAGGAAGAATAAGAGGAGGAAGAGAAGGAGGTGGAGGAAGAGTGGGAGGAAAAAGAGGGGGAGGAGGATGAGGAGGTGGAGGGAGAGGAGGAAGAGGAGGAGGAGAAGGAGGAGGAAGAGGAGAAGGAGGTGGAAAGAGGGGGAGGAGGATGAGAAGGAGGTGGAGGAAGAGGAGGAGGATGAGGAAGAGGAGAAGGAGGTGGAGGAAGAGGAGGAGGAGGAAGAATAATAAGAGAAGGAGGAGGAACACACAGCTGTTATCAAGAGTTTTCTACAACCTTTTAATGACTACCTCTGTTACAGTTGTTTCAATAGCACCACCGACATCAACAACAACAGTTACCACTACCGCTACTGCTACTAACAGTGTGACTACAACTACTACATCTTGAATTAATCAGAAGAGGCTTGTTAAACTCAGAGGAAGTCTGCGGTTGTAAGCACCATAGGGGTTTGGTAAGTACATCTACATGTGTGGTCCACTTATGAACACTGAGAGTAGAGGAACCAGGCAATAGGCCCTGCTGTTCGCGCACGCACCTTGCAAGGTACCCTCATAATATCCCTGTCCCTGTTGTCCACCGCTGGCAAAGTTTTGGTTATGCAAGCCAAAGCGCTGTGGGTGTGGAGGTCCAGCACTCGTGATGACCATTACATAATCGCTCATCGAGTCCCCAGGCCTCATCTGGTGTCATGCTCATGTGTTGACAAAATATGAGCGATATTTCTATCCATCTATGTAACCCGACCCCAATCGACCCAAACACTGTCAGCACACACTGTATTGAACAGCATCCGTGAAAAATGCTTCTTGCCGATCAATTTGTGGTCAAGTTCGATTTTCTGTCCCCTCACCACCCACCGCCCGCCACCCACGCATTCCCCCATCCCACCCCGACCCAGCACCCTCATGCAGGGGAAACTCGTGCCCCCTGCTCAATAATTCCACAACTAAAAGCAACGTGTAGCAAAGTGATGATGTAAGCGCACCAATGTGCCACCTGGGGGTGGGTACTGTTCAGTGAAACAAAAACAAAATCGGTTGTAGACACAGTGAGAAAGGTGCAGAGTGTGTGTGTGTGTGTGTAGGTGTGTGTGTGTGTGTGTGTGTGTGTGTGTGTGTGTGTGTGTGTGTGTGTGTGTGTGTGTGTGGAGGGTCCAGGATGGGGGGTAGGGGTGTGTAGGTGGAACTGTTTGACCTTGAGGAGTGACCCGAGTGTCAACCTCTCTGCTGACCACAACCGATTCAACACAGTGCTGACCTCAGCAGCCAAGGCTTGCCCAGAAGAAAACCAATGCATGATTAATGGTCTCACTTTTGACGGTTTATGAAGGTTATTGAGCTGGTTCTTTAAATAAAAAAATAATAATAAAAAAAACGCCATGCAATTAGTCACTTGGACGAAATTAATTTCTGGCTCAGGTGATGCAAAAGCCTTAAATCATGCAGGTATTGACTGCTCATCTAAAAAGCAGGGTGTGGGTTTCTGAATTTTAAAATATAATTTCTCATTTTTTCTGCTTGCATCAAACATGTGACATACGTACATAATAAGCAGGGCAGGTTTAGTGTCACATTGTACACAGTGTACATTTATCAAGCCATTTCAAAGGGCTGATAAAATGCACTTTTAGTTAAAACTTGTAAGCTTTTCTGGCAAATGTCTGTCTCTCTCTTTCATCTCATTTGCTCCCCTGGTGGTGTATTTACACTTATAACCAGGGATGACCAGATAAAACACTACAATAATGTGCCTGCTCGGCACACTATTATGCAAAGTTACATTGGATGAAAATCTACTCTAAATGACTCAATATCTCTGAACTGAATCCTAAACTGGATCAATGCATATCATGCATAAAACGTGTTGTGTTACCGAGTGCGATGAAGTCCTCGGGGTCACCCGGTTGGGGTGCGGCCAGCGGGCCGTTGTAGAGGAGCAGGCCGTTGGGCGCCTCTGTGATGAACTCCAGTGTGATGCGGCTCTGGAAGCAGGGCCTGATGGGAGGGAACCAGGCGTAGCCGTGGCCATGGAAACTGTGCTTGGTCTGCTGACACTCCGGCCCGTCAAACATGGGGGGGCACTTACACCTGAAAGTATGAGTGGAGGGGTAAGGGGTTGGGACAGCACATACTGAAGGTCATCATGTACTACAACTTCTCTGCAATGAAAGCCATACTGCCAGGGTAGGAATTTCACGGCGGCCACGACGGCCATGGCCTTCGTAGCCCCTTGCGTTGGCCGTGAGGCCCCTTTGAAAATCAGAGGTTTACAGGCCACGGTGGCCTTGGTGCCCCCTTCTTTCAATATTCTGCTTTGCGTCCTACTAATAGCGATTTTTATTTAGCCTGTGGCCTGTCAAAATAATCTTAGCATTCACAGCGCAAATTAATTTAGTCTTTTACGCAGTGGAGAAAGTGACAGCGCAAGAAAGAAAGTGCGTCCAAATTCACCCATTCTCAGTTGAACTATTTGCGAAGTAGCCTATTCATCACACAGACATCACAAGTATCACATGAAAGAGCTTTTTCTCAGCTTTTAAACGATGTTAGCCGACAATTGCTGTGTTGAACGGTTCGCGAGAAAAGTAAATAATATAATTCAATTTAATCATACATTCTACTGAAGGTTTTGCATCCCGTGATCTCCCTACCCATTCATCTCGGTGGAATACTTTACGAACCCTTCTTTTAACACATGACAAACTCTATATCAGAATAAACAGGAGACCTTACCGAACACAAAGGTGTAAAGCAGTCCCATGTACAGTTAGCCGTTCCAGAGTAATCCAGTTCTGAATTTGCAGTAAAGAGACATGGATGTCTCCAAATTTGGGCTTTAAGTTTTACAATGTGTTTAAATTGTTCCACATCATTTCATAACGGGCCAAATACAAAATAAATGTTACAAATATCGCCTAGATATTGGTAAATCAGAGGACAGCTGACTAAGAGTTTGTGAAAGTAGCCTTAATGATCACAAAATGCTAAGCATGCATCTAGGCTATTTGAGTTTCTTAAAGCTGAGCTGTGCTTAAATTGTTCAATACATGATTTCATAACAGGCCAAATATAAAATAAATGTTATATATAGCTTAGATATCTGTAAATATTAGATGATCAGATGATTTACAGTTCTATGTAATATGTCATGTTTCATGTTTTTGTAATGTTTCATACAGTGATGCAGGTCTACTGCAGTGAATAGGCTAAATACAACTTTGATCATTTTTATAGCCTACTACTGTATAGTTAACTTTGGCCTTGGTGCCCTGACATGTGGCCTTTGTGCCCCCCACCAAATATGCCCAACTGAAGGCCAAGTGGCCTTGCCCCCAGAATGGTGAAATTCCAAGCCTGCATACTGCCATGATTAACTCCTTGATTCATTTGAACTGTTAACTGTTACCTGACTAGCGTTGGTGCTGCATTGAAAAATAAACTAAGCTGGTGAATCATAATCAACAGGATATCTTAACTGGGGATTAACAGTTATTAGTGATATACATTTGTACTCATATACAGATACAGATTAATTGTCAAGTGTGAAAAATAATCCAGTATATAGGTCCATGTTAACACTGAGGACTAACACTGGTGACTGTAATCTCATATGTGCGTATAGAGCTCTGTGAACGCTGAGGGGAGGCAGGTACCTGTAGCCCAGCTCGCTGTCGATGCAGGTGCCCCCGTTGAGACAGGGGTTGTGGGGGTAGGAGGCGCAGGCAAGGTGCAGGCTCTCGCGGGCCTGGCAGCCACACTGGGCCGTGGCGGTGGCCGAGATGGACACCAGGGAGGTGTTGCCGTAGCTGAGCACGCGCGGTGTCTCGCTGAACGTCACCCGGCTGGAGCAGCCGCCGCCCGTCGGACCGCAGTCGGTGTACGCGCACTCGTCCACGCCCACCTGAGAGATGCCCACACCCAGCGCCGACTCCAGCTACCGGAGAGAAAGAAAGAAAGAGAGAGAGAGAGAGAGAGAGACTTAAAAACCTTTATTTGAAACCATTAAAAATAAAATCAGTCCACATCCTCAGCTGAAAGACGGTCTTCCAGAGTCATTAACTGTCACATTTGCCTCCATAACGCAGCGCGACCCTCCAAATAAAACCAGATTATTTGTCTGCTCACAATATATGTACTCTAATCTATCCTTTACTCCAGCATGGAGAGAGGAGGAGACAAATAGAGAGGTAGTGGTTTGACATTGAACTGATAGATTCTTGAGTTAGAGAGAGAGATGGAGAACGAGTGAGAAAGGAAAACAGAGAGAGAGAGATGGAGAGATAAGGAGATACAAAGAGAACATGGGAGATAGAGTGAGAGGAGAGGAAAAAAGACATTTTCTATTACCACTCCTGCCATGAGCTGTAACACATGGCTCCCACTAGGCCTGAAATATAATCTAGAACATTACAGTTTATGGCTATTAATGGCCCATGTGGGACGATTAGAGACTCCTCTCGGTTTTAAAATGTGTGTGGTGTGTGCATAGTGTGTGTAAGTGTAAGGGTAAGTATGTGTGTGTGTGTGTGTGTATGTGTTTAAAAGTGCACAAGTATGTGTCTATGAGCTTATCCTTTTATGTGTGTGTGTGGTTGTGTGTGTATGTTGAATGTGTTCTCATTTATGTGTGTGGTTGTGTGTGTATGTTGAATGTGTTCTCATTTATGTGTGTGTGTGTGTGTGTGTGTGTGTGTGTGTGTGTGTGAGTGTGTGTCTTCTCTGTGTGTTTGTGTTTGTGTATGTGTGTGTGTGTTTGCTTGCGGAACGGGAGGAGGCACTTGGAGGACTCCGATCTGTCAGACTCAAGGGCAGTCCATCAGTTCCTTTACAGCCCTGTCTGTGGCCGCCCGCCCGCCCGCCCGCCTGCCCACTTGCCTGGGCCTTGCGCGCCGCACGCTGTGTGTAAACACCAGCCGAGAGCCCCTATTTGCACCATGCCGCGCTCAAAAAGCCCACTCGCCTGGCCCTGCCTCCCTCGCTCTCTCTCTCTCTCTCTCTCTCTCTCTCTCTCTCTCTCTCTCTCTCCTCCCTCTGATTTATGAAGCAGTGAATTCTTTATAAGCAGCCTGTTCGTCCTCCCTCCTCCTCCTCTCTCTCCCTCCCTCCCTCCCTCCTTCTTTCCTTTCCTCTTTTTCATACTCTCCATTCCTGTATCTAAGACTTGCGTCTCGACGGCTGCCGCTCGCCTTATATGGTTGTGAGAAATTCATTGGTTCCTGATTCCCTTTCATTGTGTGAAGTGCAATTTAATTTAAAGTGGTTTTATTTGTGTATAGTGCTTTTAACAAGGCGAAGGCTCTTTGCAGAGAGACATGGTGGCAGTAATAGTGTTCACAGGTGTGTGTGTGTGTGTGTGTGTGTGTGTATGTCTGTCTGTGTCTGTGTCTGTGTCTGTGTGTGTGTGTGTGTGTGTATGCACTTTGCAGACACACAGAAGGGTAGCACAAGTAATTCAGTTATTTACAGGTGTGTGTGTGTGTGTGTGTGTGTGTGTGTGTGTGTGTGTGTGTGTGTGTGGACTCGTAACCATCCCTCACCTTGACTTTGTGTGTTGCTACATAGCCGTGGAGCTTCTCAGTCTTGTAATATGGCGAGCCGTGGGCGGCGAACCAGACGTTGAGCTGCTGCAGGTTGTCGTGGTTGCTGCTGCCGTTGGCGACGCTGAAGACGTACACACATTCCGTCTCCGTCTGCAGCACCTCGGCCAGCAGGCGACGCAGACGGGTGTAACAGCTCTCCTGACCCAGTCCGACCCGAAAGAACTCCTCCACGGTAAGGTCTGAGAGACATAAGGTCAGACTGTTTACTAATAATCAGACAAGCATGTGACTAAAGGGTTATTCATTAGAGATTATATGGTAGTAGATATTGTATTATATGATATTATATTACACAGATTACGGCTGGGCGATATGGCCTAAAAAAAAATCTCTGAATTTTTCACATAAAACCCGATTTACGATTTTAATCGATTTTGATTGAAATCTGCATATCCTTCTTTCACAAGTGTTTTACACCATATCTTTAAGGAAATACAGTTGTGTATTTAAGATAAGTGAGCGTATGCTTTAACCTTTGTTGTGGCAAACCTTTGTTTTTACACACATTCATGACCACTCGCAGTGGGAAAAACAACATAATCACAACGGCGTCCCTGATATTCCCAGGTGGCATGAATGGACTATAAGCCTCTATGCTTATGGATGACCTCACTAATGAGAGCCATTACGTTTGGCATCAGATGCTGCTTATGTTTGCTGTCCATCAGCAGCTGGATACAGTTTAGAGACACTAGACATAGCCTATGCCTGATCATTTTTCAGGGGTCGAATTTAAAAAGAAAATCGATTTTTATAAAACAAATCGATATTAATAAAAAAAACTTTTCGAAATTATTTTGATTTAAATCGTTTTTTTGCCCAGCTCTAACACAGATATCAGTTGGCTTTGCTCTTAGTTTAAAGTTAAAAAGCATGCACTAGTCAAACAGGAATTCCCACCCGTCGTTTAGTAAGGTAAAGAAAGTGAAAGACAGGAGTGTGAATTGGGGGAAGAGGGGAACACGTACTGGACAGCTTCAGGGAGCCTGCGTTCCTCACGGCGTCGTCCTTCAGGTCCAAGACGGTGACCTCTGCAGTGGAGGTCACGTCGGGCCAGGCCTTGTCGCTGACCCGTACCTGCAGGCTGTAGGCGCCGGGCGGGGTTCCTTCCCTGATGCTCAGCTGACCAGTGTTGCGGTTCAGACTGAATGACCTGCACAAAGATGTGAGTCACACTGTGTTAACTTAACTGCATGTGCGTTTTTGGGTTGTGTCAGTGTGTGTGTAACATGTGAACAATATGGAGAGAGTGCAAAAGAATAATAAAAAAAATCCCACCTGAAAATGTAAAACAGAACTACTGAAAGAGAGAGACATAATATGAAAAATGAAGAATATAAAAAAAGCCCTCATCCATCCATACCTAGTCTATCAGCCACACACACTGACAGCCCATGTACAATGACAGCCCCATTTTGTCCTACACTACATGGCACTCTGAATAGCTCCCCTCAGTGTTAGTCGACACATAAGCTCCTTGAGAAGCCGGTTGAACTGTCATCTATCAGGTACGACCCCACATCAAAGCAGGCCCACTCCCCAGCTCTGTGCTGTGGCGCTCGCTCTTTAATGTCTTGTGTTCCATTATTAATGTCCCTCTGTAGCATTGCCTGGCCCGGCTCACTAAAGCCTATGATGAGACGGGAGAATGGAAGGGCAGTGGGGCCAATAGAGACCTGTGTGGGAGAGCTGAGGAGTGTGTGTGTGTGTGTGTGTGTGTGTGTGTGTGTGTGTGTGTTTGTGTGTATTTGTGTGGTGTGTTGGAAGGGGAGCTGATCTGTTCCACAGCAATCTGATACAAGGGACACCACTCTCTCTTTCTCGCTTTCCCTCTCTCTCACTCTCTTTCTCTCTGTCTTTCCCTCTCCATCAGCAAACACATCCAATTACGGGCCCACAAGTGAGAACTTGACCACAGGGTCACTCTGCTACCGTAGTCTGCTCTTTTTATGGGGTAGTTTGTTGAGGACGAGCTGGCCTTCCATCATTTGAGAGAAGTAGAGTGCACCTCCTTCGCCCTAAATGGTGTGCCTCAAATCACAGCGGGTCAGTTAACACGGCCATATAGAATCCAGCTACATGAACTGTAGTTGAAGACAGACTGCCCACAGAAGAAAGAGGGCAATTTATTTGAAAAATCATGAGTCATGAGGCTGTGGTCCCCACAATAGGTTGTACATTAGGAAGCTCATGATGGTATTGTAATGGGGTTCATAAGACTTTAATGGATTAGCATAATTTATGAAGGGCATACGTTTAATGATTAAAGGGATTCGGTGGTCTGAGGAGACCGGAAAGCTCGTGGCTCAAAGGTGCCTGGCCCTCGTACTTAGCAACACAGAGAGGCAGAGCACAGAGGTGACAGACAGGTGTGGGTACCCGGTCTGTGCTGCCTGCAGGATCCGTTCTGCGCATGCGCGTAAATGCTCCGCCAGAGCACCGCGAGTCAAGTTGCACTCCTCCGTCTGAGTGGTGAAGCATGAATGAGACCTGACCAGGGCTGGGTGATATAACAGTTCTTTTGGAAGGGCTGGGGCCATTGTACCCCTTGTACCCCCCGCAACACATACACACACACACACACACACACATACACACATGCTACCCCCGCCAGAACCTCCCCTGGAGCGCACCAAGGTCAGTGAACCTGCGCTGGCCCGCGCTCAAATTAGATTTTAAAAGGCGCAATCATGTTCACATAACAGGAATCGAGTTCTGCTCCGCCGGTGACCTTCAGCTTGCCTGCCAAATTAGGTAATTAACTGTCCAGTAAGCAAATAAAACACTGGGCGCCCGATCGAAGGTACAACACCAGCCGGTGCCAAGCTCTTGTCACACTAGCTGCCGCTAAACCGCTAATATATTAATACAGTAATTATCCAAATTAACAAGGGCAAAGGCACTACATGGCACTCAAAAACAAACAGGGGCTTTGAAGGGAATTTAAAGTGGCTGACAGAGTGGTGTGAAGCTAGCCGGCTAACATTAGCCACATATAATCTGTCCTTTTGTTTCACCAACTCACTCCCTCCTCTCTCTCTGGCTTGTTTTAAGAAGGTGTCATGTTTGTTATTGTCTGGCTGAGGAGCTGTAGTTCTCCTAACCAGATTACAGGCTGTTTATTACAACAAGCCCAGGGGCGAACATGAGTCGTGCCGTTGTGCCAAACGCAAGAGATGCGTTACCGCCCCAGAGTAAATTCTGAATACAACTTTTTTATGCAGTATTAATAACTGGGCTCAGAAAGAGATGACACCGGCCTATTAAACCTTCTTTATCCTTTACTCTCTTTCTCTCTCTGTGTCTTTTTTAATCCCTCACTCTATCGCTGCTTTGCAACCTTCATGTAAAGGACTCCTTTCTCCTCACTCTTCCCTCTTTCTCTCTCCATCTAAGGACCTTTCTATCCTCTCCTCTGCGCTCCTCTCATCCACTCTCTTCTTTTATACTCCACTCCTTCTAGTTAAATGGCAGATAGCTTGGCAGTCCCCCCCCCCCCCTGCCCTTTAGAAAAAAATCTCACTTCAATAA
The DNA here is from genome assembly GCF_046254945.1 of Alosa pseudoharengus. Taxonomy (NCBI): domain Eukaryota; kingdom Metazoa; phylum Chordata; class Actinopteri; order Clupeiformes; family Clupeidae; genus Alosa; species Alosa pseudoharengus. The sequence continues at coordinate 19,813,501 of NW_027468587.1, read as the reverse complement.
AGAAGAGATGAAAGTACCTGGGGGGTTTGCCTTCAAACTGGTACACCTTTTCACTCCAGTCGTCAAGGTCAGGGGATTGAACTTGTCCAAGTACTGTGGTGGGAAGTGAACCTGGCGAACATACATAATAAGGTTAGACACACAGACACACAGACACACAGACACACAGACACACACACACACACACACACACACACACACACACACACACACACACACACACACACACACACACACACACACACACACACACACACACACACACACATCCACAGCTCCAGCTCTGACATTACCTGAGGCTCTGTAAAGGGAGCATACAGAAGGGAGAATGTCTATTGGGCACAAGTGTGTGTGTGTGTGTGTGTGTGTGTGTGTGTGTGTGTGTGTGTGTGTGTGTGTGTTTGTGTGTGTGTGTGTGTGGAGGGGGGAAGGAGGGGGGTCCCTGTGAGATAAGGAACACATGTGGTCATGGTTAAACAGTTAAGCAATTAGCATGCTAACACTCCTGTTTCTTCCCAATCCCTGTAAAAATGGCTGTGATCCTGTTATGCATGAAATCGACAGCGCTTTAAAAAACCATGTGCCTCTTTTGAGGTGTCTATTAGAATCTGGGACATAATTTAAGGAAATTGTTTGCTTCATGCTACATTTGCCCTACATGATGATTTCTTATTAGAGGTTTTAATGCCTCCATTCACAGAGGAAAAAATAGCTAAGCAACTCGATCACTCACACTAACACTAATGCTAAAAATATCACAACTCAAAACCATTCTTTGTTCTGTGAATATTATACAAGCTGACAGATAGCAATTCATGTTAAATAAATGATGGAGAGGTTGTGTGACGTGTAATCTCACTATGGGCATTTCCTCTGCATTTCTGCAAACCATACATACCCTCGTAGCTGTACACGATGAATTCGGTGTGGCCTGGCACATGTGGGTGGTCGTTCCTGTCGCCGATGATGACAGTCAGCGTCGAGGTGGAGCTCATAGGCGGAGAGCCGCTGTCGATCATGAGGATGGGCAGCAGGTATTGTTTTTGCTGCTCGCGGTCGAAGGTGCGGAGGGCGGTGAGGAGGGCGCTGCCGTTACGCAGGTCAGTGAGGTTGAAGTTGGTGGCGTCCTCGGTGAGCATGAGCAGCCGGATGGAGAAGGGGCCGCCATTGGGCGACGAATCGCGATCGATGGCGTGGAGGAGGAGTGACGTGTCGTTCATGCGGACATTCTGAGGGGTGGCTGAGTTCTCCCAAATCACAGGTCGGTATGGCGCCTCGAACTCAGGGCCATTATCGTTGACGTCCTGCACTGTCACCATGACAATGGCGGTCCCAGTGAGAGCAGGGCTGCCCATATCGGTGGCCAAGATCATGAGCCGATGCTGGGAAACCTTCTCACGGTCTAGAGTGTCTGCTACTACAACCCAGCCGCTCTTGTCCACCACAAACTGCTGGTAGGGGTCAGACTCTGGGGCGATGCCGTATGAGAACTTGCCGTTCTGGCCCGAGTCCAGATCCATTGCGGTCACCTGGGCCACGATGGTTCCAGCGGGGACGTCTTCGAACATGGCGCCTGCGTCGTAGAACTGCGGGAAGAAGACAGGCGCATGGTCGTTGGAGTCCTCCACCTGGATGACGCAGTGGGCCACGCTAAAGAAGTCGGCGTCCTCCACCTTGAGCGTGAGGTTGAAGGTGCGCTCGTGCGGCTTCTCAAAGTCAATCTTCTTCTGCAGGCGCAGGACGCCGCGCCGGTTGGCCTTGTCCGTTTCCACGAAGAACTTCCGCTCCTCGTCGCCGCCGACAATGCTGAAGGTGACCGCCGCGTTCTCGCCCTCGTCGCCGTCGGTCGCCGCCACCACCAGCACCTCGCTGTTCACCTCCAGCTCCTCCGGTATGGACGCCACGTACAGCTGCTGTGTGAACGCCGGTGCGTGGTCGTTCACGTCCGACACCAGGATAGTGGCCGTGCCCGTTCCCGAGAGACCCCCTCCATCCACAGCCTCCACCACCACCAGGTAGCGATCCTCCACCTCTCGGTCCAGGGATCGTAGCACTGTGTAGATGGTGCCTGTGGAAGGGTTGATGGAGAACAGGTTGAGGTTGATCTCATTTCGGACGTTCTGGACGATGCGGTAGGTCAGCACTGCATTCTTCCCCGCCTTCGGGTCGTCCAGGTCGGTGGCACGCATTTCCATAATGGAGGTGTCTGCGGGCGAGTTCTCGGGCACGCTCCCGACAAAGCAGCTGTCTGACGAGCACAGGAAGGCGGGGGCGTTATCATTGATATCTCGCACCTCCAAGAGGACATCGGCGAAGCCTGTAAGCCCTGCTCCGTTTTCATCAGTAGCCAGGACCAAGAAGCGCCACGCAGACCGCTCCTCGCGGTCTAGATGCTTCTGCACGTAGATTCGACCCGTTAGCTCTTCAATGGTGAACTCACTACCAGCTCCCTGTCCATGCAGGGAGTACCGCAGGGCACTCTGGTCAGCCTCCTGGTCTGGATCAGTAGCAGAAACCTGTTTTTTTATTTTTTTTAAACAAAAAAAAAAAAAAAAAAGCACAAATACATTAACTCATACATTAAAAATGTGAGAACAATGCCAATCATGAACCTTTTCCCCTGCCGATTGAATGACTTGCAATAGTGAGCATCCTCGTATCATCTGACAACAGGCAGGAGCACTCTGAAGGACACGCACGCATCGGCGGATTCGACGCATCCGTCACAGAACACAGGAGACAATTAAAAGTTAATAGACAAAGCAAAAGAAGGATTCCACAATTTTCATCCTCTCTCCCCACTCACTAGAAAGATTGTTTACAAAAGCCTTTGAAGTTTCTCTTTTTTTTTCTCTCTCCCTCCCTTTTGACAACACGACGGAGAGCGATATTGAGAAACCAGAGAAGGACGACAACCGAGGCCAGGTGTGTCAAAATAGTCATTTCAAATTGAGCCCCCACCTCCCCGTTTCCCTCCTCCTCCCACCACTCTCTCCTAAACTCCGAAGCGCATTAATAAACATAACAAAACACTTCAAGGGAGCCCTGCCACAAACCCGAAACAATTTAATGTATTAGGTGCCAGGCGCACATCAAATCAATTCCACTCGGAGGCGGCCACAGCTGTGGGCAGAAGCCTGCTTCACGCATGCCTCACTCGGAAACATTTTACTGCTGAGTCTCTCCGGAACATTCTGCCCCGGTGTCACTTCACACTCTACAGTCAGGAGACAAACCCTTTGTTTGGTTTTACACTTAGTCAATAGAACACACACTGTTTGCAATGCCCAGAGGCATATATGTATATACGCTGACCAAAACAGAATTGTTGGATGCTGACATCCTGACCTTTGTGTTTCAACCTCGGTTATGTTGAACTGAACCGTGCCAAACCAAGTCTGCTGAATGGGCAGTTAGACCTTTTGCAGGTGCCTTTCTGGACATAAAGGGTCAACTGTGGTTGTAGTGAAGTGAGCAAGTGACCTTACTAGACTCTGACAACCGTTTTCTGCTGTCAGTTCTGCTTCAGGGATGCATGTTTCTCACACTGATTCAAACTTAGCAGGGCTTCAAGCATTGACCATTTCTGTACCTGAAGTTATCAGAAATGTTCTAAGCCGTTACAGTTTAGAACAAAATTATTCATACCCCTGGCAAATATTGATTTAATGTTGATTTTCTCTTTATCAATATGCTTGTTCTGACTGAAAATGACACTAGGTTGTAAGACAATAGGTTGTAAGACAATGTGGTACAAACATGGAATCAGAAAAAGAAGGATTTTCATCTTTTTAAACATTTTTATGAAAAATGACATGTCCAAATTTATTCATACCTTGTGAGCACAAGGCCAGAGTGATGGCAAAGAATCATTCCTGCCTCAAAACCCGGATTGCTGCTAAAAAGTGTGGTCTACAATCATTGTGAAGAGATTGGTAGGTATTATAAGAACCATTTTGAGAGCTGTGAATGCCAATAAAGATGTTTCCATTGATTATTTAAAAAGGGCATGATTATTTTTGGACATGGCATTTTTCATAAAAAATTTTAAAAAGATGCAAACGCTTCTTTTGATTCCATGTTTGTACTACATTTTTGTCATTTTCAGCCAGAACAAACATATTAGTCATGAGAAAATCAACATCAAATCAATATTTGCCAGGGGTATGAATAATTTTGTTCTAAGCTGTTATACTCTATATAATTGTGGAACGGCCTGTACTACACCAGACAAACATGTAGTGGTTCTCTCTCCTCTCTTGTGTTTCTCCTCACCTGCAGGGCGAGGATGGGCAGGTCGGTGAGCTCCTCGGTGACGCTGGCATAGTACTCGGTGTGGTCAAACACGGGCACCTCATCGTTCTGGTTGATAACGTTCACCACCACCGTGGTCTGGTTCTCCCACTTGCCGTCGGACGCCACCAATCGCAGTTCGTAGCGCTGAACACGCTCATAGTCCAGCTTCTGGGCGATGTAGAGTGTGCCCACCTCGGGCTCCATGTCGAACGTGCCCATGGTGTTGCCCGCTGTCAGCTGGTAGCGTAGCTTAGCATTGGCGCCTAACAATGGAGACAAGAGAGAAGGTTTCTTAGTGCTAGAGAACTTACCCCTAGGAATAGGTGAAAAACAAAAAAGCGTTGCAGAAAAAGAGGAACACACACACATTTTATTTTCAAGTGTGTCTCACGGAAACACAGTCACACACTGGTTTAAAAACACTGGAGGAAGAAGAAGAAAATAACAAACTCTTGTGCTTGTTTGCTTATTTCAACCTGCTGGCTCCTCACAAAAAAAAAACAGCCAAACAAACAAACAAAGACCAAAACACGCCCCATGCACAAACACTTGTCAGTGCCTCCCTGGGACACGAGAGCAATCCTTTTTCGTCTTCTGGGCCAGTGATCTGACCGGGGGTCTGCGCGTCAGGCCTGTGGACCAGTTCAAATTGGACACAAACCTCCCGCCTTCCCTTTCAGCTGCCAGTCCAGCACAGCGCCCATTCTCCAGATTAATCTGCCAGCCTGAGAGTGTTGCCCGCAATCAGATAAAACACACACAAAAGAGAGGGAGAGAGGGAGAGAGAGAGAGATAAAGGAGAGAAAGACAGAGAGAGAAAGGAGCAAGAGAGAGAGACAGAGAGTGAAAGAGAGAGATAGAAAGGAGAGAGAGGAGAGAGAGGAGAAAGAGAGAGACAGAGAGGGAGAGAGAGATAGAGAGGGGGAGAGAGAGCAGAGGAACATCAAAGAGCAACGCTCCAGTGGTAGAGTCATCACATGTGTGTGTTTGTCAGCTTGTGCTTCTGTCGACCTGGCCTCAGACTTTTGACCTTCACTACAGATCAGCCAGAGCCTGCAGAGTAAAGTGGGCTTCCCGATTCCCGCGGCACGGTTAATTAGGAGAGAATGGGACAGTGTGTGTGTGTGTGTGTGTGTGTGTGTGTGTGTGTGTGCGTGTGTGTATGTGAGAAGTGGGAAATGTTAAGTGCAGATGGCAGTCCCTGTTCCCAGCCATAAAACTCCCCTTCATTTAGCATATGGCGTGTGTGTGTGTGTGTATGTGTGTGTCTGTGTAACTAGGAGGAGGAGGAGGAAGAGGAGGTGACGTGGGGAAGGCCTCATAAGCCCACTCAGAGGCACGTGTCTCCCTCTCATTGCCTCGCCTCGTTCGGCCTCTGTTTACCGGTCCACGGCAGATTTCACCAGACAAACACCATCTGGGCGCGATGTGTTAGGCTTTCATTAGGAAGCGCTGTGTTCCCTCTGCTGCTGCTGCTCGGCTGGCGCTGACTGGGGTCAGATTCAGGCTCAGGCTGGCATGGGGGTGGGTAGGGGGGGGGGGGCGGTGCTGCGGCACATCCGTCAGGAGCGTTCGCCACGATTCACCCTGACACGCTCGCAGGGGACTTGTGGTGGTAGTGCTAGCAGTGGGGGTGCTTTTTTTGCCCCTCAGTGGCCGTCTTAATGAACAGCCGTGGCCATATGGTGCCCCGCCAGGTCCAGCTGGGGAGCTGAGGGGCAGAGTGGCATGGTGTGTGGTAAATGGAGGGGGATGTGTCAGGAGCGCTTTGCCTAAGTGTAACAAGACCTCCAGTGGTGCGAAGAAAGCGCCACTTCACATCCCGGCCCCTCATATTAAGCCACAGATTGGAATCACAACACAACAAGCACAAATACTAACACACAAACCCAGTCATGCACATGCACACACGTACACACACACATGCACACACACACACACACACACACACCTTCCACTGTTCCCCTGGTAACTTCACTAAAATCTCTCAAAGAGGCCCCAGATGCCCTAATATCGTAGAAATTATCCACACACCCCTCCATTTCATCAAAAAAGTTTTTTGAGCTTGTGTGTGAGTGAATGTGTATGTGTGTGTGTGTGATTTTGTAAGATTTTCCACCCCAGTGAAGCAGTGTCCTTGGCTAAATGGGCTGATTTTGATAAAGGAGGGCGAAGCTAATCAGCTTTCAGAAACATTTGAGAGGATCATAAAAACCCCCTCGCTTCCCCTCTCTGACGGCTGCCTAATTATTTCCATTTCCCCGTCTCCATTCCGCGTGTAATAAGAAATATCCAGGTTTAATGGGAAAGCCATTTGGCCTCGCCTCCACATACTGAGCTTCTCAGTGTGTGTGTGTGTGTGTGTGTGTGAAGGAGTGTGCATGTATGTGCGGCTCATTGTGATTCCAAACTCTTGATTTGCATTTCCTGTTTGCCTCGATACAGAGATGTGTTGTCAGGTGTGTGTGTGGGTGTATACAGTACCTGTGTGTGTGTGTGTGTGTGTGTGTGTGTGTGTGTGTGTGTGTGTGTCTGTGTGTGTGAGAGTGAGGAATATGGCATGTGTGTGTGTGTGTGTGTGTGACTGGCCGTGAGCCCCGCTGCCCTCCTCCTCTCGGTGGCACAGGAGTCGGCTCTTTAATGAGGCTTCAGACACCTGCATTACTCCCTGGCATGTTGTGAAGGAGGGCTATTGTCCTGCTGCTGCACCCAGCAAATGATGGCATGCTGGCCCACGCCTGTGGATGTGAGTGTCTCTCTCTTTCTCTCTCTCTCTCTCTGTCTCTCTTTCTCTCTCTGTGCCTATGTATTTGTGCTTGAATATTTCTCCATATGTTTTTGTGCATCTCTGATGGCAAGATATATATGCTCATATTTGTCTATAAAGTATATCTTAAATCTTAAAAGTGTGTGTGTGTGTGTGTGTGTGTGTGTGTGTGTGTGTGTGTGTGACTACACTTATTTTTGTGCCGCTTTCAGTATATGTGAGCAAATGTGAGCCGTGAGCGAAGGTAACCTTTTGTCCAGACAGGAAGAAAAGGCAGAGACAAGGTGCGCTGTAATCTGGTTATGGAACATCCTGGGGTGACGTTCCAGAATGTTCTCCTGAGGCAGCACTGGATGGTGTGCTGAGAGGTGGCAGCTGGCCACTCGACACTGGACACAGAGGTGATTTGTCCAAGACTGTCTAACGTGGATGAGCAGTGTGTGTGTGTGTGTGTGTGTGTGTGTGTGTGTGTGTGTGTGTGTGTGTGTGTGTGTGTGTGTGTGTGTGTGTGTGTGTGTGTGTGTGTGTGTGTGTGTGTGTGTGTGTGTGCAGAGCTTAACCTCTCTGTGTGAATAATGTGCATGCGTATACAGTATGTGTGTAGGTGCTCTTGCATGTAAGTATGCAAGCGCTCTTGTATGTAGCAGTCTTTTGTCAGATGACTCACAGGGGGTCTCTCTCACTCACTTCTAGCACTCTCACCCTGTTTCACCACCGCAACACGAGCTAAACACCTTCAACATTAAATCACCACACCTGCTCTTTTAAAGCCCAGTCAAACATGGCCGCCTGATCCAACTCGCACCACAGGACGAGTCACAACAGTATCCTCGGCCGCAGTTAGTTTTGAAGGATACGGCGTTCTCCAAAGACATAAATAAAACATTTGCAAGCACACACAGACACACACAGTGGCAGCATTTCATTTCAGAGGTCAAACAATGCATGGCATTAAGGTAAAGCATGCTGTCAGCAGTGTCGTCGCAGCGGCTAATCCGCTCTCGGGTACGGCAGAGGGGTCGCGGCTACAGCGGCGTGGACCGGGGATCCGCTATCTGCCGCCGGGCGTTTAATCTCTTAAACAACACCTTTATCAAACAAATAGCACGCCGGGGAGATTAGCATAGCTATTTAGGGGCTGCGCGTGGAGCAGAGACAAACACGTCGAGGTGGCGCAGCAGCAGCAGTGACAAAGGAGGAGTAATGATGTGAGTGGGTGGGGGAGAGAGAGAGAGATGGAGAGAGCAAGGAGGAGGCCTCTGAGGAGAGGAGGAAAAGGAGGAGAAGAAGGAAGATAAGAGGTGTGTGTGTGTGTGTGTGCGTGTGTGTGTTTGTGTGTGTGTGTGTGTGTGTGTGTGTGAGCGTGTGTGTGTGTGTGTGAGACATTCCTACGTAGACCTGAGAGGTATAGGTGCATACTACAGGAAAGGTAATAAAGATGAGTCAAGGGGAATGAAAGTTTGTATCCCTTTGTTGTGAGGTAAGTATGTGTGCGTGCATGTGTGTGTGTGTGTGTGTGTGTGTGTGTGTGTGCATGTGTGTGTAGATAGGTGTGTGTGTGTGTGTGTGTGTGTGGGGGGGAGGGGGGTTCACAGGAGCCAAGAGTGGCTGAGCTCAAATCCTCCCAGAAGACGTGCCTGCTCAGCAAGCCCTGGCTCTTAATGGGATTGTGTCATGTTTTATGGATTAACTCATTCTAATACAGATCATCTGCCTGCTCGGACACCTGTGCAGAGACAGCAGAGCCAGCCAGGGATGCAGGTTGTCTCTCCTCCTCCTCTCTCTCTTCTCTCTGTCTCCCTCTCTTTGTTCCTTTTCTCATATTTTTATACAAAGTGATGGGGGAATGAGGGGTTGTGGGGGGGGGGGGGGGGGGTTTTTTTCCTTCTAATTACCAGACAGCATAATGGTTGAGATGGCAGATTTGGGCACCAGACTAAAGAGAGACTGGGATTAGTTGAGGCATTGACAGGGAATTACTGTTTCCTGTAGTTTGCTGTTTTTTACCTCTTTGCCAAATCTGCCAATGCCACATTTAAGCTTTTTTGTCCTCCTTTTTAAATCTGCTAATAGATGAGGCTGTGATTTTGCACAATTGAGTCCGCATAATGCACTGTAGCCCAGGACTCCTGTTGGGGAGGGATGAATAGTTGTTTTTCTTGTGACATTTCAAGAGGTGAAGAGAAATTTTCTGTTCATTACTCCCTTGTAATGGCAAATATCCTGATCCTCAGTGCAGTCTTAATTCCTGCTCAATTTCATTTTATTTTTCACTTTTGCAAATTTTCCCTCTTGTATGCAATATGAGGTGGCATCACAAATCATTAGCAGAGCACAGCCTCCTCAGGAGAACGCCATCATGAAATTTGACACGTCGTGCAAATAACACTCAAGGCCCCCCGAGACACACAGGGATTTACCTCCATCATTAGAAGAGGTCGTCCTCATTTATTTATTTATTAGCTTCAACAGCTACAACAAGGGACTCCAACCAAAAATAAATAAATAAATAAAATGAAATTAAATAAACAAAGAAGCAAACATCAAATAATTAGCTCAAGGGGCTGACTGTGGTACTCCCACACTTACCATAGAGATTTGCTAACAAGCATCCAGATTCATCTCACCTAGATTCATCTCGCATTGGTTTTCTCTTTGTTTTGTTTCTTCCCTATTCCCCCTGTCTTTTCCTCACATTCAATTTCCCGTAGCCATAGAGGCTGTCAGACACATCAAGCCTAATACTCGGCGAGATCTGACTAAAACAAAATCAGCGCGGGGGAAAGAAGGCGACGAAGAGACGGCTGACGTGGGCTCTCAGATGAGAGGCTTTTGTGTGATCCAGCTGAGGCTTCTGAGAGACAGAAAGAGGACACACTGAGAGAGAGAGAGAGAGAGAAAGAGAGAGAGAGAAAGAGAGAGATGGAGAGAGAGAGAGAGAGAGAGAGTAAAGAGTGCCCTCTGTTATTTTTCCCCTGTTTCAGCAGAAAACACACAGAAGGCACACACACACACACACACACACACACTCATACATAATACACACACACACACACACACACACACACACACACACACACACACACACACACACACACACATACATAATACACACACACACACATACACACACACACACATACACACACACACACACACACACACACACACACAATCCCAACAAAACCTATGGTAGTCAGACCACCAACACAGCAGCTGATACTGGATTCCAGCCCCATGCCGGTGCTCCGCCCGATCCTGCCCACGTTTGGCCCGCGGGCACCTGCGACCCTAAAAGCACCTTTCAGGTGAGGCACACACACCCTGCCGTGGCATTCGGCGGCTCCGGCCGTGCGTGCAGAGCTGCGGCAGCTCGTCTCCCTCATTACCTCCAGTCTCGTGTCTCCAGCACACCAAACTAATTAAAACAAGTCCAGATGGCTGACACTAACACACTGGCTGTACGTTTTGGCTTGTCCTCCTCTCTCTGCCGCAGCGGCAGCTCTGGACGGTGCACCTCGGTGCGGAGCCCGCCGTGCTCCCATGAGAGGAGGGAGTCAGGGGGAGGACAGGAGGGGGCAGAGAGAAACACCCAACCAGCTGCAGCAGCGCAGGGACATAGAACACGCAGAGAGACAGACAGACAGACAGACAGACAGACAGACACACACACACACACACACACACACACACACGCACAAACACCGGCACACACACACACACACACACACACACACACACACACACGCACAAACACAGGCACACACACACACACACACACACACACACACACACACACACACACACACACACACACACGCCTACATACAGGTACACAGACAGACACACAGACATATTTGCATACACACACAAGCACAAGCACGCACACACACACACACACACACACACACTCAGAGACACACACACAAACAACACGAATAGTGTTCCTGACCAGAGTCACTGTTCCCATGACAACTGGGCTTGCAGTCTCTCTCAGGGGCTCTTACCTTCGTCTTCATCGTTGGCGGTGACCGTCATGACGATGAAGCCCACCTCCTTGTCCTCCTCCACGCTGATCTCGTACACGGACTGGGAGAAGGACGGCGCGTTGTCGTTCACGTCCGTCACAAAGATCCTCACGTAGGCCGTGTCTACAGACACACAGAGGGGAACAACAATGACACAAAACAAGACAAAAAGGACGGAGTACACAGGCTTTGCTTTAATAAAAAAGTAATCAGTCCTCAAACCAAAAGAATGGTGCTGCAGCGAGATAAATCTGAGATGTTGACTTGAAGACAGATATTCTGTTTTATGTGGAGAGAGAGCACAAATAATTATCGTACTGATTTGAAAACACATTTTGGTTCTAATAGCAATTAGTGTTTATTTCCTTTGTGAGGAGACTATGTTTATCACCAAAAAAGCTAAAGGACAAATGAGAAAATTATACAATTGACAATCATCTGGTAATACCAGTGCATCAAAACCACAACCCTTATTTTATTGACCTCTCCACAGGCAGTTCCCATCGACCCAGAGGCACGGAGCGAGCATCAATGCAGCCCAGAGGGGTTGGGTTGGGTAGGACTCTAGTCATTAGAGAGCACCTTATGAAACACTATATATGAGATTGACATGTCAGTGGGAAACCAGCATTGAACTGGCGGCACTGACTGTGGAACAGTGGCACCAGAGGGACTGTGTACAGTTGCTGTTAATGGGGAGAGGTCTGAATGGATCTGAGCATGTGATCGACGTGTATGTGGGAAGCCCATAGAGTAATGTTGCCACTTAGTGCAGGAAGAGCAAAGAAAGACAAAGTCATTTCAAGCACTGGGGGGGGGGGGCATGTTGCCCATCATTTCAAGTGTCTGGAGTTGTGTCTCTTTATCTAATCTAGGACAACAAAAGGTGAAGCACTCGTCTTGCCTCTTGACGTGACTCGTTGGTGTGCGCAGGTTGCCGTTGTCACGACAGCAGAAGTGTCATTATATCAGCATTTGGAGTGAGTCAGGCATGTCTTAATGGATGAAGTTCAACCCCGCCAGCTGGCATCATCCTCTCTCATCGCTTAGCAGGGAAATAATAATCAGCAGAGCTGCTGCAGGTGTTTTTGTGTATATTTGTGCATATTTGTGTGTGTGTATATTTGTGTATGTATGTGTGTGTGTGTGGTGGGATGGGGTGGGGTGGGAAGAGGGGGCATGGATTTGAATACTCTGCATGACTCCATATGTGTGATAGTGTGTAATAGTGTCTGTGTGTGTGTGTGTGTGTGTGTGTGTGTGTGTGTGCATGCAAATGTTGGTGACAGAATTTGTCAATGGAGAGGCTTACTGTTTCTTCCACTGTTTATCAAACTTAGCCTACAGTAGGTGATTAGGTTAGGTGACTGCATTATAAACAGGCTTTCCATTAAAGAAACACAGGTGTGTGTGTGTGTGTGTGTGTGTGTGTGTGTGTGTGTGTGTGTGTGTGTGTGTGTGTGTGTGTGTGTGTGTGTGTGTGTGTGTGTGTGTGTGTATGTGCGTTGGTCTTGCTCACACACCTGTGTTGGGCTGTCCGTGCTGCCCAGGCCGGGCTGACTCGGAGCCATCCTGCGACTGCACCTCAATGAGGTAGGAGCCCTTCTGCTCGCGGTCAAAGGTCGCACGTGTGTGGATCACCCCCGTGTAGGAGTTAATGCTGAAGTACTGAGAGTCGCCGCTCTGGTCCTTTAGGATGACATAGTTCACCTGCGCAGGAGAGCAGACACAACAGGCCACTTATAACCCTTCCACACTTACAGTGAAAAACATTTATTGAGCTTTCATTTGGGTGTCATAATCAGTGTAATGGTAAAATAAGAGGTGAGTACACTGAATTCTGTGATCACGGTAAGGTTGACTGGGCCATGTGGTATAGGATTTTTAAAAAAGGGATTCAGAACATGTTTGATGATGGTGGAGGTTATTGTCCAATGTTTATAACAAGACCAGTGGTATTAAATGATTCCTAGAGTGTTGATGGGTGTTGATATTGTGAATGTGGACAATACAGTGTGATTTTTAAATTTTAAAAGTTGCAATTGGTGAATAAACTGACCTTTGAGAGGTAATTAAACTCTATTTCCAACATTTCAGAGGTGGATAAACTGTGTTTACTTGCGTTTAGCCTCCACTACATACTTAGTCATAATGGAATGCGGTTAGTAGTCAAAATCGGAACTCTAATTAATCCCCTGGCATCTAGTATCTACAATGGGAACACCTCCAGTGTTTAATGAAGAAAATTATGGGGTGGATGGACAAATGGGGTTGGCCTCACATGGGCTCAACTCAATTCAGTGTTCTCTAAATAGAGCCATAACATAAGGATACGTCTCAAGGTGCTTTACAGGGCTCAACTTGAGCTTGAGCCTTCATCCCCCTAAAGCAAGCACTAAGGCGAAAAGGGCAAGAAAATACTACCTCATCACAAGAAACCTTCCAACTACTTTCTTTTATTTGTTAAATCAAGTCTAAGACTAATTAATCAAGAGCTCTTTTAAAAAATATAAATTTGAGTTTTTAGAACCAAAGATGATGTTGGTGGAACATAATTCTATTAGTATATTGTAATATATAGTATACTATTAGTATATATTTATTTAGCACATACATATTTAACCTGAATCCCCGAGCAGAGCTCCACTGGGGGTTGATTTGAGAGCCTCACCTGGCCGTGCAGTCCAGAGTCCAGGTCTGAGGCGGACACCTGGACAACGGACGTCCCAATCTCTGCCCCCTCTGGCACCGTGGCCTCATACGTGGAGGACATGAAGAAAGGCACGTTGTCATTCACATCTGTGGAGAGAGAGACAGAGAGATGGATAGAGAGAGAAAGAGAGAGAAATTAAAGTGTTAAATGTCAATATTGAGGGGGTGGGAAGCAGAGAGAGAGAAATAGAAAGAGAGAGATCATTAAAAAAGAGCATGGGAGAGGTAACGAGGGATTTCATGATGAAGAGAAGAGAAGAGAAGAGAAGAAAACCAGAGAGGAGACAGTGGGAGGGAGAGAGGGGTGAAAGACAAAACAGCCTAATTCAGGGCCAGAACAATGGATCACAATTAAGCACTGAGCATAATTCAAATCAGGATACAAATCAAAAGAGGCATCATTTCAAAAATAAAAGCCCCCCCCCCCCCCCCTTCCCCTGATGCACACCGCCCTGCAGTGAATCATGAATAACAAGCGCGCGTGTGGATTCGCGATGAAGAGGGCTTCTACCGGGCGAGAGAAGAGCAAGAAGAGGGGAGAGAAGGAGGTGAAAAAAAGGAGAGATTGCAGGTTTGGTCCGGGGGTTGAGCGAGTGCGTTTGGGGAGGTGGCCCGCCGGCTCCCAGCGGCCCGCTGATTACAGTGCGCCGGTAACGAGCTTCCCAGGGCCTTTTGTCTTCCCTTTCATTACGCTTCAATCTCCTCGCGCCCCTTAATTAATGCTGGTGCTGCGTCTCAAGTGTTTGTGTGTATGTATGTGTGTGTGTGTGTGTGTGTGTGTGTGTGTGTGTGCATGCGTGTGGAGAGAGAGAGAACCGTTCCTCCACCCTGCTCGGCAGCACTCTGTTTCGCCTCTGCTCTCACCACCCCCGCTTTGTTGCTCTCGTACACACACACACACACACCACCCTACCCATCACACACATGTGCGACAAAACACTATGCACACACATGCGCACCCCACGCGCACCCCACTCCACCTTACCTCAAACCACACACCCGTCAGACAAAACACCATGCACACATAACACACAAAGACTCACACTTGTCAGACAAAACAACCACACACACACACACACACATACACACATACATCTATCAAAACACAAACACACGCACACACATTTGCACGCACGCACACACACACACACACACACACACACACACACACACACATGTCTGACAAGACACCAACCACACACACACACACACACACACACACAACAAACAAAGAGATGCTGGGAAAAGTCTAGCCGACATGTCAGCGCCGCCTTGATTTCTAACCCAGCTAGAAAGACAAGGGTGGGAGGGCTTGGACTGCTGTCAGGTCTCGCAAACACAAAACACCAAATACCCACCACCGTCGCCGCCACCTCCGACTGGTGGATTAGGTGAGCCTGCTGCAGCTCAGAGCTGGAAGGGTCCTTCTGTCGGGGGCTTTTCAAGCTTGTTTGTGTGCTTTTTGTGTATGTTTTTGCAAACAACAAGAGCAACAGCAACCGTGGAGAAAACAACAGTCTGAGATCCTGCCAGGGCTCTGAGTGAGTGAGTGAAGCAAAGGTAAAGCCCAAGGAGATGGAGAGAGGGTGGAAAGGGGGACAGAGGAGAAGATTAAAAGAGAGGAAAGGAGGGGAGGAATGGAAAGGAGAGGAGAGGAGGAGAGGGGAGGAGAGGAATGGAGAGGAGAGGAGAGGAGGGGAAGAATGGAGAGGAGAGAAGAGGAGAGGAGGGGAGGAACGGAGAGGAGAGGGGAGAAGAGGAATGGAGAGGAGAGGAGGGGAGGAATGGAGAGGAGGGGATGAATGGAGAGGAGAGGAGGGGAGAGGGGAGGAGAGGAGGAAAGAGGAGAGATGAGGAGAGGGGAGATGAAGAGAGGGAAGATGAGGGAAAGGGAGGGGATGGAGGTGCTAAGAAGATAGAGAAGCTGAGGAGGGCTCAAGAGGAGGAGGAGGAAGAGGAGAGGAAATTATTCAGTATGTGAGAGATACGTGCAATGGCCAAAAGAAACAAGTGCAGACAAGATGAAAGAAGAGAGTTGGAGAGCAAAGAGTGGAGTGGAAGGGGTGAGAGGAGAAGAGAGCAGAGCAGAACAGAGAAGAAGAAGAAAGTGGGACAGGAGGAGAGATGAAAGAGAAGAGATCACATTTGAGACGAGGGAGGCAGACCCTCCAGAGAGCAGCTGGAACTCTCTGGAACCAGAGGAAAGTTAAAGAGTGGAGGTGAACTCTGCCGAGGACAGAGAATAGAAGAGAAGAGAGGACCTCAGAGAGAGATGTGAGAAAGAAGAGGGGATGGTAAGAGAATAATGGAGGTAGTGTGGGGGGTGGGGTGGATGAGGTGCGAGGAGCAGCATCCCAACCACATACAGGTCCACGATTCCCACTGTGATTCCCACTGTGATTCCCACTGCGAATCCCACATTCCCATGCTATTCCCACTGGAGGCCATTTCCCAATCCCACCCTCATCTCTCTCTCCCATTTGTTCCCTTCAACTGTTGTATCCGCATGAATGGCAAAAGTCCCCCAAAATGTACTTTAAAATAAAAAATGTAGGCATAACCTAGGCAGCAGAGAAAGGGGTACAAGATGGAGATCTTATATGGAAGGAGTTCAGCTGCTGTGCATCTCACCTGTGAGGTTGACGTAGACGGTGGCGAAAGACGCCAGGGGCACTGCCGCCACGTTCTGGGCACGCACACGCAGGATGAAGAAGCGCGTGCTCTCGTAGTCCAACGGCTCCGCCACCAGAATGGACGCTGAGCCGTCGCCACGGTTGGGCTTCAGGTAGAAGCGCACAGGCATGTTGGTCTCGGGAACCTGGCCCTCCTCCAGGTTGTAGGTCACCCTGGGGTCTCCAAGAGGGGAGGTGGCCTTTATGGTCTGTAAGGACAGAGGAGGGAGGAAAGGCCAGGGAATGGAGAGAGAGAGAGACTTAGGCTGTGTCTCAAACCGCATACTTCCGTCAGTACACTGCTAGTGTGCACTGAGCGCTTCCATCCATAGTGTCCACTTTCTGATGGTTAGTATTGTCCCAATATCGGCACTATACACTTAAACTAAATATTTGAAGTGGGCAAGTACAGTAGGTGGTTTGAGACACAGCCTTTATAGGACAACACTCCATTAAGACCTGCAGAAGTTGCATTTTTCCTTATGTCGATGCCATTTTGGACGTATTGGTGAAGTAATCTGCTCATCCCTGAGTTGTGTGTGGGTGCATATGAGTACAGTAGGTTTTGAGAAAAATCACGCATTTGCGTGTTTCTAGGTGAACTTAATCAGTCTGTATATGTGTGTGTTTTTATGAATCTGTACTGATGCACATAAATGAATGTGTATGTGAAGTCATGTGAGTGCAGCGGAGTCTTGGCAAGGCGTAGGCCTTACTGAGTGAAAACTAAACTACTGGGACGAGCCTTAATTGTTCTGGGAGTAGACTACTTGTTTTCTTTTCCAAGGAGGCATTAATGAAAAAGCGGCAATGACTGGGTAAGAAAATGCACCTTTAGCCAAACCTTGCAGAGGAATAATTAGCATTATTTGTGAAAGGGCATCCTAAATCAGCACAAACGCCAGTCACGCCTCTGCTGACTCCAACCCATGAATACATTAGACACACTTCACCTGTGATCCATCTCAGTGGCTATTGAACTGATATTGACACTTATAGAGTCCCTCCCTGGCAGGAATAGTCTGCACTCACTCCTGATCAAAGCGTTTTTTCTCTCCCAGTACGGGGCTTTCTTGAGAGAGTTGGAGAGAGGGGGAGGCACACAAGAATCCAGGGAGAATACATCACTGAGGCTGGGATACAGGACTGGAGTGGGCTTCACAGTTGTTAATGTGTGGAGTATTTCAGACCAAATGGCATACTTTTGTACCAAAAAAAGTCTGTGTGAAAGAGAAAGTATAATGTATGTGTGAGAGCCGTCCATCAATTGGATTGAATGCTTCAGGATAAATTATGAAGATCTAACATTCATACTTTTGGGACAATAAAACTCTAATGCCTTTCAAAACATTTCAACTATGAAGAAAATATAAATCAAATGTATATTTTGCATCAAAAAAACTGTACACATGACTGGAAACACATTCAAACTAAATACATTTAGTATAAAATGGGTGTCCATTGACACAGAGTTGTCTGGTATTAAGAATTACAGTATGGTTTCATTTTTGGATCAACAGATGTACACTCCGTTCTCAAACTTGTGCTCAGTAGAGTGAATTACACAGGGAAGGATATCGGTGCTGCACACACCTGACTACAGACAGCTCTCTCCAATGGAATTTCGCACGCTGAGTCACGCCTTTTCATGTCCCCCTACTGCCTGTGGTGTGATGCTCAAGCACAAGAGAAACACCTGAAGATATTTTGCCCCCAGGCACTAACTCACTAACTCAATGAGAGACTAAGGCTTATAACTATTTTTTACAAAAAAAGAAGCTCTGAATAAGCATCAAGCCGCCTGCTGAACTCAAAAGAGGAGCCATACACTCGTGAGCATGTTGGCTCACTGTAGCCAACAGCTGTGTCCTCTCTTGGAAGCCTAAGCCCTAGCTATCCATCTCCTCGTGGAGTATCGTGCGACGTCCAGGCGATTTATTTCCCTCCTTCGCCCCAACTTCACTGACTAACCGAGCAGCTTAAACAAGGCAGCAGCACTGTGACACACTAAGGAAGGGCCAACACAACACAGACTCCCACTTCAAGGAGAAAACAGACTACTTTTAATGGCCTTTCCACACCTTACATGGCCATCTTTGGGACGATCCAAAAACGAATGGTCAAATATGATGATGATACGGGGGGAGACTAAACATCATAGACAAAAACAGACTGAGTTCGAAAAAGGTATGGAGAGACTTGAGGACAAGGAAAGACAAAAGGGAACGCCGAGAGACACAGCAGAGAATAACCAACCCGCAGACAGATCCACACACAAGCAGAATAGACAGAAAGTGAGAAA
>NW_027468587.1:19779724-19787224 GCF_046254945.1 Alosa pseudoharengus | reverse complement strand
AAAGAGGAAGAAAGAGAGGGAGGGAGAGAAGGGAGGGGAGGGATAGAGGGAGTAGAAAGAGAACTTCCAGCAATTCTCCTCTTGGCTCTCTATTGCTGATGAATCGGCAAAGAGTGGAAAAGAAAGAGAGCAAGAGAGAGAGAGAGAGAGAGAGAGAGAGAGAGAGAGAGAGAGAGAGAGAGAGAGAGGTGGAGGACTCTTGTTCTTCTCCATGAGTAATAGAGAGAGTTGAAGTGCAGACGGATGCACCTGGATGCACCCCCTGCAGTGGATTTCGGGGCTTTTTCAAACATCCAAACTCTGTGAGTGAGGGCCGGGAGGATGAAGGTGAGGAGGAGAGCTATGCTAAAAGCCGTGAGCACCGTCAGACAGGTAACAAGCGTCTGGCTGCAGGAAAGAAAAATGCTAATCTGACATCAAAGACTCAGAGAGGTGTCTCAAACCCAAACCTGGTCAAATATAAATCACTCTGACCCTTGCTCCATCTGTCTACAGGTTCAAAGCTACACAAAGTAGTACAGGTAATGCTAAATCCTCATAGTGTTCCTGGTCCATGTCCTTGCTAAACTCTTCAAATTAGCCACTGCCCCTGTCACTCACCATTCTCCAAAGAGCCAGAGGAAGAATCCAGATACATAATGACACAGATAGAAAGACCCAATCACCTTTACATTCATTCATTCAACTAGCTCAGTGAATACACTACATACATCGCTTCACTCACTAAATGGTGCTTTCAGTTAGCGTGAAAGCAGAGCCGTTGGTGTACAAGGGCAAAACACTGCACAATGGCTGTATGTCTGTTCATACAGTATTTATAATTTGTGTGTTTCTGTGACAGTGTGTGTGTGTATGTGTGTGTGTGTGTGTGCGTGTGTGTGTATGTGTGTGTGCGCGCGCACACTTGCACGCGGTGTTTGTATTGTACTCCTGTAGGCTTGTTCTCACGCTTTTGAATATATAAGTTGTCTGTCAATGTCAGTGCCTATTGCATGCATGTGAATAACTGTCCTTATGCGATTTGTGTGCATGTGTATTCTTGTATCGAGCACTCACCACTATCTTGGAGTCCCTGACTGTGTTCTCGGGGATGGTCACCCAGTACTCAGGCTGTTCCCACTGCGGTGGCTGGTTGTGGACATTGGTGATGGTCACGCTCAGGTCCACCCAGCTGCTCCGGTTGCCTCCATCTGTGGCGATGATCTTTTGTGTGATCCGCGACGTCTGGACGAGGAGGACAGAGATGGGGAAAAGTGAAAGGAGGGAGAGATGGATGAGAAAGAGGAAGGGATAGAAGACAATTAGGAGTGAAAGATCAGGAACAAAAGAAAATGTGAGAGATAGAGGAAGATGGACAGAAAAGGAGGAAGGGAGAGAGAGGGAGAGAGATAGATGAGAAATAGAAGGGACAGAAGAGATAGAGGAAGATAGAGGAGAAGAGGACAGACAGAAAAGACATAAGAATATGAGGAAAAAACAAGCATAGGGGGAAGAACAAAGACATTGAAAGGTCATGAGTTCACACAGCCTCATGTTGACCTTTGACTCCATCTCCATGATGCCCTCAGTCAGCAGGCCTGAGCACAAGTGCCACCAAGCTCCCAACACCTGAGCTCAGTCACAAGCAACAGGATGCCTCATGGGAGACTGCTGTACGGAAATGAGGAGACAGAGAGTGCTGGGAGTGGGCATCTGGTACCTTTCACTGATTTAAAAAGGGAAAAGAATTAAAAGCGTCTCGAGAGAAGAAAGAGAACACGACACTATAAGGGAGGAGAATAGTCAGCATTATTCATCGCCCAAAATGAACGGCAAGAAGAGACTTCTAAGGCACACTGTGGCGACAAGAAAGACAAGAAAGACAAAAAGAGAGAGAGAGAGAGAGAGGAGAAAGAGGGAGAGATTTATCATCAATGCTGCTACATATTTTGCCTCTTAATTTGACTTTCAAGGCCGAGGCCATGGAGAACAAAGCCGGGCCTACCCTTGTGCTACATATTCCGCTTGCGGTTTCATTAAAATCACCGCTGTTCCATTAATAATGGAAGAGCTTTATGAAGTCGAGTCAGCATTACAAAAGAACTTTGCCTAACTGGTTCCAAAATATCTCCCCCGTTTCAGGTCTGTCTGTAATATTACGTTTGAGAGAGAGAAAGAGAGATTGAAAGGAAGAGACTGGAGGGGACAGGGGAGTTCATGTGTATGCATGTGTGCGCGTGACCATGCATGTGTGTGTGTGTGTGTTGTGGTGGAGGTTGCCTGTTTGAAGGCAGGGTGAGTAACTCTGCCTGACATCTCCTGGCTTCTCAGCTGTGATGCCTTCTGACAAATGTGAGGCAGTGTGGCAGGGTGCGGTGTAATGAATAGCATGCCCTGGACGGGACCTGTGCCCACCTTACTGACCCATGCTGAGCTAATCGGAGCGTTAACGGCCAAGGAGCAGGGGCGTGAGGGGGCATGTCCCTACCGCCAACACACACACACACACACACACACACACACACACACTCCACGGCTCAATTCTCCATCTCCCTCTTAGGCTCCCAGAGTCGAGTCGGAATCCATCTCCGTCAGTGGTGGATGGAGCTGACGTTTAAAAGCTAAAAGGTGTTGGGCGTGAGCTCCGCATGAATGATTCAGTTTGGGCAACGTTGGGGCCTTACACCCCCCACCCCCAACCTACCCCCAACCTACACCCCCCCCCCCCCCAACCCCACATCTCCAGCCCCCAGCCCACAATAACCACGATAGATTTCACAAAGCAGATTTGGGCCCTTACACCCCTCCCCCTCCATCTCTGCCTCCACCCCCCCCCTCATCTCCTCCATCTCTGCCTCCACCCCCCCCATCTCCTCCATCTCTGCCTTCGCCCCCCCCTTCATCTGCCCCATCATCTGCCTCCACCCTCCTCCCCTCTCTACTGAAGGCCTTTGGCTGGAGCCCTGTCTGATCTGCAAGAGCGCTACACCTAATGTGCAATGGCTGCTGTGGAGGCTTGGACTGGGCGGGCGCTCACATGGCCATGGATGCTCTATATATCTTGTGCAGAAATGTCAGAGAAGGGTTGAAGAGCAGGGGAGCTGACATTTGTGCCGAGACAGATATTTAAAAAAAAATGCTTGTGCACATACAGATATAGACAAAAAATGCAAGCACAGATGAAAGACTGTATTAGTGTGTGTGTGCGTGTGAGTGTGTGTGTGTGTGTGTGTGTGTGTGTGTGTGTGTGTGTGTGTTGGCGCTTATTGAAGAAAAGCAGATACAGATATATGGGGGATGGAAAGCAGAATGGGAGCAATAGAGAGATGAGTTTAGTTGCTGCGAGAGAACAGAGAGTGAGAGAGAAAGAGACAGACTGACAGAGAGAGAGTGTGAGAGAGAGAGACCGAGATTAAGATAGTGAGAGAGAGAGTGAGAGTGAGAGAGAGAGAGAGATAGAGAGAGAGATAGAGATAGAGAGAGAGTGACGAAGAAGAGGAAGACAAGCGTGCATCGACGGAGAGAAAGGCGAGCGCACACGCGACAAAAACAATGCAGACAGGCATGTGCGGCGGCGGTGTCTTGGCTGAAGCCGAGGAGCCCTATAAATAAAATGTCATTGTGTGGTGTCAGCACCCTGCTGCCTAAGAGGGAGACGACCAAATGTCGCAAACCACCGCCGCCAGATATATGCTTGCATGCGCTCATCTGGGCGTGCATGTGTTTGCTTGGGTGTGTAAGTGAATGTGAGTGCCTGTGTGTGTGTGTGTGTGTGTGCGTGTGTGTGTGCGTGTGCGTGTGTGTGCGCATGTTTGTGTGTGTCTGTGTGTGTGTGTGTACTTGTGAGTGTGTGCGCATGTTTGTGTGTGTGTGTGTGTGTGTGAGTGTGTGTGTGTGTGTGTTCAGCATGGCACAGTGTTTCCCCCGTTGATGTTAAGATATATGTATAAATATAGACAGGAGCAGCGTGTTGTTATTACGGCTGTGCCATGTCTCATATGCAAATGCAACGCACCGAGACGCTGCTGGAGGTGAATGCTGGTCTCAGCGGAGGATATCAAGAGCATACAAGATGTGTGTGCGTGTTTGTGTGTGTGTGTGCGCAACTACAAACGATGTGAGTACACAGTATGTGTATACACACACATGCTGGTAGGAACAGGGAGGCACACACACACACACACAAACACACAGGGGAGGGGATGAAACACCTGTACCAGGCCAGCCATCCAGCTGTGGACTGTTTGTCTCCACAGGCAGAAAGGGGGGTGTGCTCTTTATGGGATGAGCAAGCTGTATGGGGTGGGATAGGTGTGTGTGTGTGCGTGTGTGTGTGTGTGTGTGTGTGTGTGTGTGTGTGTGTGTGTGTGTGCGTGCGTGCGTGCGTGCGTGCGTGCGTGCGTGCGTGCGTGCGTGCGTGCGTGCGTGCGTGCGTGCGTGCGTGCGTGTGTGTGTGTGTGTATGAGTGTTGGACACTGTGCATTGATAAATCTGGAAAAGCACAGTCTGTGGGGTAAACACTCCTGACATTCAAAGCGATGAAAATCTGCATCTTAATCCCCTTTCTCAAAACCACATGCTACACAGTAATCCCCCACATATTACATATTCCACAATATACAGATCGAGAAAGACAAGACAACATGTTGTTACATACACAGACCCATCTAAATATATGATTTTCAGAATTCCATAATGTTTTTTTTATTCAAAAATGATTAGCTTAGCTAAATGTTAGAAGTAGAATGTCTTGACAGTTTGAAACATTCAGTAGATCGAATTTCTCTTTTGACTCATCATGACAACCAGAGTACTGTCAGATATAAAAATGTCTCAAGAGATGTCAGCCAGAGTTATTCACCCTGCCTTCAAACAGATGAATCCCTCACAACAGCAAGCGTTGTGAGGGACACACACACACACCCACACATACACACACACACACACACACACACACACACACACATACACGCACACACACACACACACACACACACACACACACACACACACACACACACACGCACACACACACACACGCACACACACACACACACACACACACACACACACACACGCACACACACACACACACACACACACACACACACACACCCACACAAACACACAGACACGCACATACATCTGAACTGACTATAGAAGTTGGCTGTGTGTGGCTGGTTACCTGTGAGATGGGGTGGTTGACGTAGACCCAGCCGGTAGTGGGGTTGATCTGCAGGTAGGCAGGCTGCTGGCTGGACAGCGAGTAGGTGATGGCCGCGTTGGTGCCCTGGTCATCGTCATGGGCAGCCGCCCGCAGGAAGCTGGTGCCAACCGGCGTATCCTCACGCAGGAAGTCTTGTTGACAGCAAAGGGAGAGCACAAAGTGTCAACACAGATGCCACCGAAACAAACGACAATAACAACAATAACATTAACTACAGTGACAACAAACAATTGCCACCATCACCATTCAGGCGGTAGCTGAAATGAAATGCATGCCCTAGAAACACTTCAATCTCCCCGATTAATAGTTGATGAGCCTATTCTGCTGGCAATTTATTTATTTTTTTTGCTTTCCTTTTAATATGATGATGAAAAGGAATTCTGACTTCAAAACTTATCAAACACGTAGCTGCTCGCCTGGTAAACAAACAAATCTGCAAAGAGGAGAGGCGGCAACAAACATTTCATCACTCTCGCCCGAGTGCTTTCCAGGATTACACCAGTGATTAAAAAAGAACACACACTCTCACCCTCTCCCTCCCTCCCTACCTCCCTCCCTCCTCACCCCCCCCCCCTCTTTTCTTTGCAACCAGGGCTTTGCTAAGCCATACCTTTCACAAAAATTGTCTGACATTTCAGCAAACATCAAGAGCCACTGACACTGATGAAAACAGGAGCTTCTGCGGCTCCTTAATTTGAAATTTGGCTAAAGCCAGCAGAAACTTCTGACTTGTGCTCTTTAATGCGATGTAAAAGCACCACCTGTGAATGTTTCATGAGTGGCTAAGCTCCTTTCACCCCAGGGGGGACGTGAGGGGGAAACCCCTGTCTGGGGGTCTCTCTCTCTCTCTCTCTTTCTCTGTCTTTCTCTCTCTCTCTCTCTCTCTCTCTCCTTCAGAGCAGGTAGGACACATTTTGATGGGCTGGGCCTGAAAAAAAAGGGCCTATATAGATATGATGCATCCAAAAGTGACCCAACAACATGTCTGCTAGACTGACCTAACACACATTAGTACACATAACTGTACAATTGAAAGGTAAAGGGAAATGTAACTGACCCTTATTGATCAATCTGAATTAGACTTTTTAACAGTCATGTACACCCAATCAGTGTGTACTGGGGGATGGCAGTTGGGACACAGTGGCGTGAGGGCATAATGTACTTTTATTTATTTATTTTTCTACTTTTTTATTCATAGTACAAATGCATTGGGTCTAAGAGGCTGTTTACAGTCAGATTGTAGAGCATGGATAGGAGCTGCTACACTCACATTGGTAGCGGCTGTTCTCAAATTTGGGATCATTGTCGTTCTGGTCTGCGATGACGATGGTGATCTGGCAGATGCCGATAAGAGGCTCCTCAGCCTGGTCAGTCGCCGTGACTGACAGACTGTACTCTCGCTGGCGCTCCCGGTCAAAGGTCACGGATGTGCTGATCACACCTAAGGTGAAAGGTCAAAAGGTCACACATTTCCAAACCATTCCAACTTTTATATACCATGCATACAAAGGAATATATTAGTGTACTGTTAGTGACTTAGCATTAATTAATTATAGCAATTATAATAATATAATATCAGTGTTAATGACAATAATATGATGTTTCTCTTCATTTGTGACAAGATATGACATGAATGTCTTTGTTCAAGCATCAAGCAATCTGCCAGAGCTAGAATGCATCAATGCCAATCTGTCATGAGTGTATCAATCTCTTGAGCTTTTTGGTATGAGCTTGGCGTTCAGAGAGATGACGAGTCTCTACCTGTGTCAGGGTCGATGACGAAACCTGACGAGGCGCCGTCGCGCTGCATGATGCCGTACTTCACGTCTCCGTTGAGGCCGATGTCCGCGTCGTGGGCATGCACGCGCAGCACGAACGTCCCCGGGGGCTGGTTCTCCAGGACCCACGTGCTCACACTGTAGTTCTGACACTGGGGTGGGGGCCGTGGGGGGGGGGGGGGGGGGGTTGAGGGGGAGCATGATAGGATTATTGACACCTCCAGTGTTTCAACATATTGATCAAATCAATCAGAGAAATAATTGCCTAAATCAGTGTATGGCTCATGTTATCCCAGGTGATTTCCTTTGCATTTGAACTTTTCTCAACTATTTGTAATTTGACATTGTGAGTAACAGTATCATTAGAGACGCCATTAGACTGAAGTAGCATACCCAGATTCAGGCCCATTGGCCTCCACGTGCCCTTTGCTACAGGACAGCCTTGTTGGCTCCCAAGCAAATTACTGAGCGATCGAGAATGACACCATCACACTTTCCCCCCAAAAGCGAGTCGTG
>NW_027468587.1:19769724-19777224 GCF_046254945.1 Alosa pseudoharengus | reverse complement strand
TTAACCAACCACCAAAATAGTTGGTGATTAATTTAATGGTTTACAACTAATTGTTGCAGCCTTAACACACAGACAAACACACACACTCTCTCTCTCTCTCTCTCTCTCTCTCTCTCTCACACACACACACACACACACACACACACACACACACACACACACACACACACACACACACACACACACACACTAGGTCTCTTATACTTGCATACTGACAAACTCTCTGTCTCTGTCTCATACGCATACAAACACACTCACACGCACACACCCACACACACTCATTCAATCGTATCTCTCATGCTCAGTCACCCGCTCAGTCACACTCTCACTTCTTTCTCTCTGTCCATCTCACAGTATATCTGACTCTCATCCACTGCCTCTCTCCATCTCTCTATTTTTATTCTTGTTGCCGATTATCTCATCTCTCTCTCTCTCTCTCTCTCTCTCTCTCTCTCTCATTTCTCTGACTATGTCTGTGTCACACTCACAGCTGCCAGTGTAGTCATACACATGCTGCCTCTCACCTCATCGAAGACCGGTTTGTTGTTGTTGATGTCATTGATGCCCACGATGACCTGGGCGGAGCTGCTGAGGGGGAGGGGTCCGCCGGCGCTGTTGTCGTCGGTCGCCGTGACGTTGAGGACGTACTGGGGCCCGCGGAGTGTGGGAGGGGGACTGCGGCGCAGCTTGATGATGCCTATAAGGGTAAGAGGACAGGAACCAATCAGGACTCAAGTTACACATTTCAAATTAAAAAAGGCATTTTATTGGCATATCAGATGTGTATTGCCAAACCAGCCATTCAGCACAAAGCAAATCCAACAGCAAATCCAACAGCAGACTTAAAAATAGATAAATAATCAAGGAAACTAGGTGCAGTATGATAACACTCCATTCATTTCTAGGTTTGTTTGTTTGATCATGTCCCTTCTTTATGTCAGTGTCAATGTCAATTTATTTATCATAAATCAACAGTTTTTACAAAGTGCTGTAAAAAATAAAATTAAAATAAAATAATAGTAATAACAATATAAAGTAGATCTTAAAAAAATGAAGCAGTTGTCACAAAACAACTGCTTAACCTGAGTTAAAAGCTATAGAGAAGAAATGGGCTTTGAGATGAGATTTGAAAATAAACTGATCTCTGTCACTTTCTTGTTAAAGCAAAATTATGCAGGTAATTGCCAATTCAGCTATGTTTAACCAGAAACTAGTTTGGCTATCATCTTCAGATTTAGTCTGATGTTAGATAAACACATGTGTCATTCTAATTAGCAGCACAGGCTATATTTAAATTGTTCTTACACAAGCTAGCATGATAGCAAGTTTTTGGTGTTTGAATTCCTTTTCCATTTAGTTTCTGCTTCCTTTACTTAAAAGAAGAATAATCCACACGTTCAAATAGTATAAATGCACATTATGGATCAGTCCAATGGACCACCATGAATTTGAGCACTGGATTCAATCTTTCACCACCCAAGGCCACTCAAAATGGCACGAGAGGAGACGAGAGAAAGATAGGACACTAACAAAGAAATGATAGACAAAGGAATACAGAGAGAGGATTGGTGAAGAAACACACACACTTACACACACACACACACACACACACACACACACACACACACACACACACACACACAACACAAACAAACAACACAAAAGAAAACTGTTTACAATGATGTGGGGGGAAATATTTGCCTTTCTTCCCAGAATCCTTTTTTTATACTCCCAGAATCTGTTACCACAGCCAATGTGCCTCTGCCATCTTTGATGCTTTTCCCCATGCAACTTCAGCACAAATAAATAAATGAATAAATAAGGAGGCAAATAAATAAATAAACAAAAGCAATAGCCTCCTCGGCTTCCTGCCTCTAAGCTGGAGCCTGTCGCTAAAGCTAAAGCTAAAGGCTGAGGCAGGAGCCGGCTGTGCTGCTGGTGGTCGCGGTGGCCACGGGTGGGAAGAGGAGGTGGGAGTGAAACAAAATGGCACAAAGACTTTGAAGTGACAACTTTTCACAGAGTAGCAGCGTGGAAGCCAAGGGCCATCTGTCTCCCCTGGCCTGAGGAGGAGGCATGCAGAGGAGAGGAGAGGAGAGGACAGGAGAAGAGAAGAGAATCGAAGAGAGGAGAGGAGAGGACAGGAGACAAGAAGAGAGGAGAGGAGAGGAGAGGAGAGGAGAAAAGAGAAGACAGAAGAGGGAAGGGGAGAAGAGATTAGATAAAGTGATGGGTAAAGAAGTTGTGGGGAAAAAGGGAAATAAACTGACAAAGGAAGAGATGACAAGAGAAAAGGAGAAAAGAAGAGGATAGATAAAAAAGGGAGGGAGGAGAAGAGAAGAAGAGGATAGATGAGAAAGGGAGGGAGGAGAGGAGAAGAAGGGAGAGGAGCTGAGCGCAGGAGCGATAAGGAGGCGAGCAGCTTAGCATTAAGGAGTCTTCACCTGTGAGGCAACAAGCCCATGTAAACAAATGATAACCTCAGATTGCAGACAAATGCAACCTTGACTGTAAGACAGAAAATACTGAATACATACAGATAGACAAAGAAACACACACACACACACACACACACACGCACACACATACACAAACACACACACACAAAGAGTGCAAAAGACTAACAACACCACTAGGAAGCACAGAGAAGATTGGAGAGGAGGGGAGAGAGGAGGAGAGAGGGAAAGGGGGATGGAGGCTGTGCAAGAGAGAGAGAGGGAGAAGACTCTTTATGTGGGTTTAGAAATGTCCTTGTTACAGATTTCTCTCCCGAAGGGGGTCTGGGCTGCAATTTATCCCTGGTCCCAGTTACCACAGCAACCCAATTCAAATAGCAATCCAGAATTTGTGTGAGTGTGTGTGTGTGTGTGTGTGTGTGTGTGTGTTTATGCCAACATCTCTGCCTACCCTTCTGGTTGTCCAGTTCGAAGTTGCTGTCCTCATTGCCTCCGGTGATGGCGTATGTCACTCCATCTCCGTCTGGGTCCTTAGCGTGGACGATGGCCACCAGAGTTTCAGGGCCCGCGTCCTCCGAGAGGAAGGTCTTATAACTGCAGCAGTGAGAGAGAGTGAGAGAGAGAGAGAGAGAGAGAGAGAGAGAGAGAGAGAGAGAGGAGGGGGAATAGAGACGGTAGAAAAAGAGAGAGGTAGAGAGAGAAAGAGAAGGGAGAGAGAGAGAGAGAGAGAGAGAGAGCAAACTCAGTCCCAGCACATCAGAGGCCCAACCATCTGTTTCCCACACAAACCCTCTGAAGTCTTTCCCATGATGCTCTCCCACTACCAGTAGCACACACGGGCCAGTCCTCCTGAGAAACACACACACACACACACACACACACACACACACACACACACACACACACACAGCTAGTCCTCCATTTCAACTCTAAACACAGTTTCCCGCTACCACCACCCGTTCCCTGCTACTTTAAGGCTACACTGAGGTGTGTTAGTGTGTGGCTGTGCGGCTGCACTGGTGATTTGCGCCAGCCCTCTGTGGCCCGTCTCTCACTGCTGGCAGTGGTGCTCTGAGTCCGTCCAAATGCCTGGTTCTCCTCCGGGCTACAGGCTTACAAATGCCAGGCGAGTGGGCTTATCTGCCGCGGCGGAGAGGGGGACTGGGGGGGCGACATGGGGGGGGGGGGGGGCGGCAGGGGGGGCTACAGAAATCCCCTCTGAAGCATCAGTATGAGAATTACTCCAGATTTGAAGGGCTCCACGGAGCAGCAGCCAGAGACGAGAAAACACAGAACACACCACGGGGGTGGGGGGCCGGAGGGGTGTGTGTGTGTGTGTGTGTGTGTGTGTGTGTGTGTGTGTGTGTGAGTTGGTAGGGGCGGTGGTAAGTGAGATGAAAAGGACTGAAGAGACTTATAGATGGGGAGAGTGGAATGTGTGTGTGTGTGAGAGAGAGAGATGGAATGAAAAGAGAGAGATAACACAGACAAGAAGAAGGAAAGAATAGGAGAGAGATGGAGTGATATAGATAATAGTGTTAGAATGAGAGACACTGGCAAGCGAGGCTGACAGTATGGAAGGAAAGATACTTCGTCAAATATATGAATTAATTACTATTCATATTAAGATAGAGATGGTGACCAGGAAGGAAAGAAGGAAGGAAGAACGACAGACAGAAAGAGAAAGAGAAAAAGAGAGAGAAAAAGAGAGAGGGAGAGAGATGGCCAATGGAGCTACGGAGGAGAGAAGAGGACCTACACAGCCTGTGAGAAGACGGGCGCCTCGTCGTTGACGTTGGCCATGCGGACGCGGATGGATGCAGTGCCCGTGCGCGGGGGCGTGCCCTTGTCCACGGCCACCGCCAGGAACTCATACATATGATTGGGCCGCTCGTAGTCCAGCGGCCGGGCGGAGCAGACCACGCCCTGGGAGGTGATGTCGAAGTCGGAGCTCTGGATGAAGTAGGAGATCTCGGCATTCAAGCCTGTGTCACAGTCTCGAGCCAGCACTGACACACACACACACAGGACACATAACACACAGCAGGGTCACATACACTGGCAATTGTATTAAATTTGTAATACAATATAATATAATACAAAACAATACAATACAATACAATACAACACAAACTATCATTCACATTACAATAAATCATCATGTGTAATTTGTACATGCTAATTATGATGAATACAATTTTCAATTGGACTTGGAGAACCAGTGATAGAGGGGCAGAGGAAAAGGGAGAGAGAGCAAGAGCGAGAGCGAGAGAAAGAGAGAGAGAGAGAGAGAGAGAGAGAGAGAGAGAGAGAGAGAGAGAGAGAGAGAGAGAGAGAGAGAAGAATCAGTACACAAAGAGAAAAGGAGAGAAGACACAGAGGTGATAAAACACTGCTGACGGAGTAGGAGAGACATCGGGAGTTTGGGAACAAGGGATTCCAGTTAGAACAACCTGATATTAATTATTGTCACGGCAACCTTGATGTTGACACGCCCTGGCCAGCAACACAGACTCTCTCCATCAGCGAGGAAGAGATGGGGGGGGTGAAGAGAGAGAGAGACGGTAATGGAGAGAGAGAGAGACAGAGAGAGAGAGAGAGAGAGAGAGAGAGAGAGAGAGAGAGAGAGAGAGAGAGAGAGAGAGAGAGAGAGAGAGAGAGAGAGAGACGTCAACAAGGAGCGCTTTCGTCAGAGCGAGTTCAGGGCGCTCTGGCCTGGCAAACTGTCATGTCCGCTTGGAAAGCATGCACCAGGAGAATGAGACACATCCTTGGCAATTACCGTCCAGCTTCCTCCAGAGAAACCAACGGCCGTGCTCCATCCTTCACTGCGTGTCTCCTCTCCTGGACCCTCTGCCCAGATGGACTCCGACCACCCACCCCCCCCACCCTAAAACAGCCCCCCGACAAAAAAAAAAAAGAACCCTCTTGTTTGTGGCCGAGGTCCACGATCCTCTGTACGGCAAAGTGCTTTTTTTAATTAAGCACTCACTCATGTTTTAAAAAAGAGCCCAATGTTAATTAAAAACCACATTGGGGGAGGCCAATTCTTCTATTTGACAAATTTAAGAGCCCATCTGTCAGAGGGCCTCATTGGTGGCCCGTGCAAAAGAGAGAGAGAGAGAGAGAGAGAGAGAGAGGGAGAGAGCGAAAGAGAGAGAGAGAGAGAGAGAGAGAGAGAGAGAGAGAGAGAGAGAGAGAGAGAGAGTGGTGTGTTGAACGGCACCGCACATCAAAAGTAAAACTTGAAGAAGGCTTTGCTGTCATTAGGATGGCTGCCAGAGATGACGCGTGGAGGTGGAGGTGGTTGGGGGCGGAGTGGAGGGGGGTAGCTGGGTGGGGGTGGTGGAGGCAGTACCAGTGGGTGGGGGGAGCAGGAGCACCTCAGGCAAGCTGTCAGAGCTCCCAGCCAGGCGGGCGGGCAGGCGGGCAGGCAGGGTGGCACAGCTCCTGGGCAGAAGAGTGGCGTGTGCGGAGGCCCTCTAATCTCCAAGGCAAATGCAGCGCTACGGGGGCGAGCCCAGCCCACAGATGTGGCGCTCTGCGCCTGTGGTCCCCACTCTGGGGCTACACTGCTACTCTCTGTCCACACTTATCATTCTCATTCTGTCTCTCCCTCTCTCCCTTATCATTCTCATGCCCCCCCATTTCTCGCTATTACTCTCTCTGTTTCACAAACATCCACAAACCAACATAAGGCATGCACATACATACAGTGCATACATATACATACATACATACATACATACATACGTACATACATACATTTATGAATTTATTTCCCTACTCTCTCTCACACATGCCGCCTTCTCACACACATTCCTTCACACAAATTCTTTTACACTGACACAACGCTTACACAAACACATGCACACACAGACACACACAGTGAGGAGCTGCACATTCCATCGTACATGTCACTCACACTATCTCTCTACCCGCGATCCTCTAGCTCATATCACAGCGCATTTAAAGCACCTGTTGCTAAGGCAAGTTTTGTGTTTGTGTGCGCATGTAGTCGAGAGCGCTCCTCGTGTAAGCATAAGCAAAAGGTTCTTCGGGGGGAAGAGGATTCCAACAGAAGGTTCATTAAAAATACACAGACTAATATAATATGTCTGCAGGCTACCTATTACCATTTTTAATGCATGGGCTGGGGACCCAGGAGCTGCAGCCGCAGCGGAATAAGTCACAAGAGTGTGGGGGGGGGGGGGGGGGGGGTGTGCATGTCTACACGTGTGTGTGTGTGTGTGTGTGTGTGTGCGCGTGCGTGTGTGACAGACGCTTGTTGCCGGGGCTAAGACTGCTTGCTCCCCTGCTTCTCTAAATCCTTCCCAGGAAGTTTTTCGCTCCATAATTGGGCCGTCTCTCTTTTTTTCCTCCCCTCTTCCTCCTTGTCTTTTTCTTCCTCCTTGTCTTCTTTCCTGCCCTCCCTTCTTTCCTCTTCGCGCTCCTTCCCTGGTAGAGCCTATTAACCGCTGAGGCCCAATTTATAAGTCTAATCCCGATTTAAGGTAAACAACAGTAATAATCTCCTCTCCCTTCTGCTTGGCTTCCCCTAGTCAAGAGATTGCCGTCCGTGCCCCTGTCTTACCGCATTCCTGGAATTTAATGTAGTTTCCTACTTTACACCCCCACCCCAGTACCCCCCAACCCCCCCACCATCCACCCTTCGTGCTCCTCTGAACGCAAAACACAAACACATTTGATAAGCAAATAACTAGAGCAGCCTGCCACTGGCACTGGGTCGGGCCCTGTTGTGTTGCCTCTCAGTAAGAGCTGACTCCACCACCAGCAGCCGCCACCTTCCCCGCAGATAAAGCAGCTTTTTTAGCGTTTTCTTTTCCCCTTCTTACTCCCCTCTTTTGCAAACTGTAAATAAAATAATAATAATAAAAAAGAGAAACAACAACTGAAATACCCTGCAAGAGCTCCATTTGCATGCAGACAACCCCCCCTCCACACACACACACATGACCCCCCCCCCCCCCCCCCCGCCCGCCTGCTCCCTAACACCCATAGAACTGAGACGCATTCCGTGTGT
>NW_027468587.1:19757224-19764724 GCF_046254945.1 Alosa pseudoharengus | reverse complement strand
TGTGTGTGTGTGTGTGTGTGTGTGTGTGTGTGTGTGTGTGTGTGTGTGTGTGTGTGTGTGTGTGTGTCTGTGTCTGTGTGAGCCTTTCATTCGAATCTATTGTACACTGTATCATCTGTCAAAAGGACTAAAGTAACATATGGCACATAACCCCCCCCCCCACACACACACACACACACACATACATACAAACACACATTCACATTTGACACTGTTTGCACTGATTTTGATAGTCAAACTATGTTGGTCAGGGAGTTTTCATAGTGACCCACCGTAGCCTGAGTGAGCCTGAATACATTTTCCTATGCAAACAGGTCGTGGCAACCGTAAAAAGCACACACAGTCAAATCACCTGAACTGATTGTGCTGAATGCTTGACCTGCGGCAGTGTCTGGCAGGAGATAAACCAAAAGCACATCAGCGCCTGTCAGTCCTACAGCTTGCTGGACTCCATATATGTGTGTGTATAAAATGCACCACACACTGTGAACACAGAACAGTGTTCCACAATTGCAATATTCTACATTTAATATATTGTGCACCTATTCATATATGTAAGACTGCATGTGTCACTTTCGATGCATTTCAGAAAATGGTCACAGGGCTTTCCGTGGCCATTGGACTAAATGTGCAATCCCGTTGCCCGGGGGACAGATGCTGTGACTGGAGCTGAGCGGCTAATGGCCGGTCATTTTGCTCGCGCTGGAGCCAGCCAGCTCAGGGACAGATTGAGAGCAGACACAGTGATGTTTCAGGGAAAATGGCCAGGGAGGCTCAGAGGCCTTAGCAGTGGAGGGAACAGCCAGAGACTGGGCTTCTAGGAGCAGAAGGGCGTGAGGTGGGTTTGGGGGGGGGGGGGGTGAAGAGGAGGGAACTACTTGTTTCTTGGATAGTGTTGGGAAGTGTTGAGTGCAACCAGAGATATACCAAAGTACGTAGTTCAATTCATTAAACATGGCTATTCTAAATGGAATCAACAGTATCAAATACAATATGCTAGCCGTAATTAAAATGGATGGTAGGTTGTCTTGAAAAACAGATTTCATACCACAGACAGAACTTTCTTTAGTATGGAGCAGTGAGTAAGTGAATCATACCTGATGTAATGCACCAGTCTGCATGATTGAGTGGGTAAGACTGTAAGCAATGAGTTTAAATGTGCATACTGCATATGACAAGGCTCATGTAGAAGAGACAGACAAGGATACAGCCATCTGGAAGTGCAGGTGTGTGTGTGTGTGTGTGTGTGTGTGTGTGAGAGAGAGAGTGTGTGTGTGTGTGTGTGTGTGTGTGTTTGTGTGTGTGTAACCTAGTGAATCTGACTACATGTGCATCTGTTTAGGCACGTGTGTCATCCTGTGTACTTATGTTCTATGTGTGTTTGTGTTTGTGTGTCTCCATTCTATATTTGTCACTGTATATCTCTGTAGACATACGTGAACGTACCTATTTGTGTGTGTTCCCTCCTGAGAGCTGTGTGTGTGTGTGTGTGTGTGTGTGTGTGTGTGTGTGTGTGTGTCTCCCTCTCCCTCTGTCTGTGTCTCTGTTTACCTCTGTCACGCTGCTGAGGCCGGTGTCAGGCTCGGCTGCATGCACTTGCAGGTGGTGCAGGTGCTGTCCACTCTCGTAGTCCACGGTGCGGGTCAGACTGAGGGCGCCGCTCTCCTGGTGGATGCTGAACAGGTTGCTGGGGTTCACCAGCAGCATGTAGGACAGGCTCTTCTGCTGGAAGGACACTGCCTGTACCATGGCTAAGCTGCACCAGCACAACAAAAACAAAAACAAAACAACAAACACACTCACTGATTCAGTTACTGGTTTATCAGACATGACACTGCTGCATATTGTTTACAGATTTATTACCTTTGTTTTTTTTTACATATATAATAATATTTTGGTAAATGAATGTGAAAAACTTGCAAAACACATCATTAGGATAGGTTATGTAACATCCTTTAGTAGGATAGCTCTGACTAACAGACGCGGCTCCTTTGATGTTACTACCTGTGGTTTTGGCAAATTGGTATAATACACTTGAGCTACAACTAAGACTCACAATTAGTTTAGGATTTGGAAGATGCAGATGCCCTTTTTTCCTTCCTTTGGACATGAGGGTGTATGGATAACTATTTTGGCTTTGCCAGACCCTACCCTTCACAAGAAAAGCTGAACTTTAAAAAAAAGACACTTGGGTTTGGTGCTGGCTTGTCTGCATCAGAAAAAGCCACCAGGCAGTGGGAGCCACAGGTATGGGCTTCCACTGAGTTGACACACACACACACACACACACACACACACACACACACACACAGCACACAAACACAGCACACATTGTCATTCACCTTAGTCTCAGCTATGACACCCTCCATAACGTTGCGTCAAATTTGATGCAGCTAAACCTCCCTGGTTT
Source organism: Alosa pseudoharengus (assembly GCF_046254945.1). Lineage (NCBI taxonomy): Eukaryota > Metazoa > Chordata > Actinopteri > Clupeiformes > Clupeidae > Alosa > Alosa pseudoharengus. The sequence continues at coordinate 19,762,314 of NW_027468587.1, read as the reverse complement.
CTGCTTTGTACAGCATGCAGTGAATAAAGTTCTCATATGAATTTCATTTTTTATATTTGTTAGACATTTGTTGTTCAAATCAACTGTAGGGAGGGATCTACTGTATTTTAACTCAGTGTTTATTCATCTATGTAAAGATACAAAACATATCTAAAACAGGGCCATGGTATTGTTACACTGATTTGTTATACAAATCGAGGTCTCAGTGGTTCACTTGTGCTCTGGCTGGTTCGAGAACTGTGTCCAAATAATCGTGCGAAATCTTGGGCTCTACTTTGTGAATGTTGACTTTGTGAGCCTGAGCTGTTCACCTCAGGAGACCGTCTGGAGAAAGGGAGGCAGAGGACCGTACAAAATGGGGGCTCAGCGGGACTCTTCATCTCCTCCGCGCTGCTCATCTTCCTCATCATGGTTTTGTTTTTTTCTGGATTTTTTTCCCCCCAGAAAGGTGGAGGCCATGTTAGACGAGCCCTCAACCCCCATCCCGCCCTCCACCTCCCACCACACTCCCCGTTTCTGATTAGCTATCGCACTACATGTGCCGGGAGCAGCAGCGATTAATCAAATTAAATCCGTTTGTGTTTCTTTCTGCCAGAGCCAGCGATTCAGTCGAGGGGGGCTTTGTGTGTGTGTGTGTGTGTGTTGGGGGGTTCAGACACACTGCTCTTTATGTGCCTCCAGAAGTAGTTCTTAATACAGATTTGAATTTGCACACTTTAACAAAATTCCTAGCCTGAGGGTGGACAAGACCATGATGCATCTGGGTCCCGCTCTACTCCACCGCCTGCACCCCCACCCACACCCAGCTCTTCGCCCCTCTGCTCCAACAACCCCCTCCACCCCCACCCCCCCCCCCCCACCCTAACCGTCCTCACCATAGCAATATGTGCCCCCTCTCCACCCTCCCTGAGCTGTAGGAGCCCTGGGGGTGCATCGTTTCATGCAACAGATGACACATCGCCACGCAGACACAGTCAGCCACCTCACCCAATGCTCCCCTTCCCCTCTAATGAGCAGATAGGGTGCTGCGGCCGCCCTCCTCCCCCCTGAACTCACCTAACACACACTCACACACAATGACTACACATAGTGCACACTCACACACACATAGACACACACACACACACACACACACACACACACACACACACACACACACACACACACACACACTCGCACACACACACACACCAACGTGAACAAACAAGACACGCATTCACACAGAAGAAAGACAAGCATACATATGCATGCACACATGCAAAAAAACATCCTTATAAGCATGCTTGAATGAACCCATATGCACAAATGAACACAATCTCACACACACACACACACACACACACACACACACACACACACACACACACACACACACACAAACACACACACACACACACACACACACAGACCTATTTCCTTTTGATAGCCCTGCCAGTTGTACTCCACTCAATGCACACACAAACACACACTGAGTAAGAACGCAGCCATTGTCAGACACTCTCCCACACACCACGTCCCCGTGCTTACGTCTGGCCGACGGCGGTGCTCTCGGGAGCGTACACCGCGTACGAGCCGTTGGTGAACTGAGGGGGGCGGTAGCCGGCCAAAATGGACACCGACGCCTGGGGTCCCCTCCTACCCTGGGGATCCAAGAGCTGCACCCAGAGGGCGTACTCCTTGCTGGGGCTCAGGGGCCGGCCCGTGGTCCTCACCTCCCCAGAGGTCCTGTCCACCTCGAAGCAGTCGTCCCCACCTGAGTGGAGAAGCAAGCGAGCAGAAATCAGACACAGTGATGGGAATCATCAACTCTTCTGGTGGTGGTGCTTATACACACTGCACCTGATCTGTGAGAGGAAGGGGAAGAGTTGTGGAAATTAAAACAAGGGCACATCGTAGTACACTCTACTGCTCAAACTATTCTTCACCTTCATGGAGACAACTACACTGGACTTGTTCCTCCATGGCAAAATCAAGGGAGGGAGGGAGGGCATTTTTCCAGAACACACCCAATAATAAAAACCTTATCCTTTGTTAATTTAATTTAAACTACTCTAAACCACCTTCTGAAAACAACTGTATACTACTGTCTACACTGCACTATATCTTTTGTCCTGTCTATGCACCACCTACTTTGTATATCACATAGCACTGCTCTGCTTTTTTGCACTTCTGGTTAGACACAAACTGCATTTGGTTGTCTCTGTACTTGTACTCTGCACAATGACCATAAAGTTGAATCTAATCTAACCAGGGAAGGCTTCAGGGAGTGACCATGGCCATCAGATCTCTATTGATGCTCAAAACATGTGGGCCACGCTTTGGGGATACGAGGCGGCTGTGAGGAACACAAATAGCTCCTCATTCCAGTCAGGCCTGGGAGGCTTTCGTCTCACGTCTCACGTCTCACGTCGCACCGGGCCCCCTCTCTACCAGATGCGCTCGCTCGCTCGGTCTCACTCTGTCGCTTGTCCAGTCCACGGCCAAGCAGAGCAGCGAGTCTGTGGCCCTCCTCTCAAGGACACGGCGACTGATGACAGCGTGCCAGCTCATCTGAAGCCCCCCGTCCCTCCAGGCCAGCAGAGAGGAGCAAGAGGAGGAGGAGGAGGAAGAGAGGAAGAAAGAAAGAGAGGAAGACAGACAGAGGAGGAAGAGGACCACAGCTGCCAGGCCCCAGCTGTGCGATGTCTGCGTCTTTGCCCTATCAGCTGCACCGGTTCCTCGTCACCGTGGAAACGAATGGTCTTCCCTTTACCTGAGGCTCTGAGAATCATGCAGCGCTAACGACACTCTCATTGGTCACTGCTGCCACCCGGCTCTTAATTGCTCGCAACAGCGTTTCAGGAACAGACCTTGATTTCCTGAAAATCTGCACTTTCCCCGTTTTACCCCAGAGGTAAAACTCCTGTACACCTATATGATTGCTATACCATGATGTCAACTTGTCACCATATCATCATAAGATAACAGATCCCGTCCACCTATTTGCATAACCATAACTTTTAGTAAAACTGTCAATAATACAATTTCCTAATCACTAAGGAATCACAAGAAGTCTTGGAAAAGTTTGAGATGGGTAGCCTGTAAGTGCGCACATGGGCACAGAAATGATGCCAGCACACACTGGCTAATAGGGTGAAGCAAAGGAGTATGCTAGACGGGTGCTGCATAACATGTTCCGTCATTCCTCTTTAAAGAAGAAAACGGCTGTGACTCCCACTCTCTCCCGCCTTCTACATCTGGCGAAGCAACCAACCGACACGATTGAAGAAGATCTTTGTTCTCTGTGAGGTGGGAAGTCTGCCCTGCAAGAAGAGCCATCCAACATCCAGCACGTACTGTACAGTAGCTACACACCTTCTCCTCCTCTCCAGATGAGAAAACAAAGGCCCTGGGGAGTGATTACTGTGAGGCGTGCTTGTAAGGGCTTAAGGGTTAAGGCTGCCAGTTTTCCAGTCGTTGTGTTTCTTAAATGTCTATATATAAATTCATATAATCACAACAATTACTAAGATTACTAACCGCTGTATTTCTGAAGTATTTCTAATAATGTTGCCACAGCAACGAAGAGGAATGACTGAAGAACTTGTAGGAAATTGTTGGTTTATTGTGTTACATGTTTCAAATGTAAAGCACTTTGAGCTGCATTCTGTATATGAAAGGTGCTATACAAATAAAGCTTATTATTACTATTATTATTATTATTATTATTGCTGCACCACCAGGCACCACCTCGCTAAACATACACTCAATCTGACAGTAGTTGAAATGAAACACCAAAAACAACTAACTCAACCTATGCAGCTATAGAGACAGTTGTGACCCCTTCCTCTGTCAATAAGTACAGTACCAGATGTTCAAATAATTAGGCTACCACAGTCACGATGCATTCTGCTGTTTGTGCGTTATTCTGTTTTAAACCGTGCCATCGCCTAGGCTTTCAGCATTAAGGTGCCGAGCAATGTTTCCGCTTATGAGCTTGTGTTCTCATTTCCCATTTTAAAACCGCCTACCCAGTGTGTTTATCTTCCTCCCTCCAGTCACTATTATCGAACCAGGAAGGCAGTGACCTAAATAGCTGTTGAATTGATCTGAATATTTCCAGTCGTGGCCCCCCCGGCTGACCGGCGTGCCCTTACCTTCCACCAACAGGAACTGTGCGGTCGCCTGGGAGCCGTCCCCGCGCTGGGCACTGAGCCGATACACCAGTGTGCTGGGGCCGGCATCGGGCCCCACCGAGGCCAGGTACGGGAATGGGAACATGGCCCACTGCAGGTCACTCAGGCTGGGCAGTGTGAGGGTCAGACGACACAGATACCACTCATCACCTACAGAGACAAACACAAAAGGCAGAAATATAGCAGATGAATATCAATATGCTTGCGAAATAATCTAAAAATAAAAGTTCCAAATACAAAGAAATCAAAGACTTCTTATTACTTTTCAGTTTTTTTTATTATATACTAGGCCTACCTGATTATTTTATACTACAAGTTACAAAGAAGTACGAAAGTAGAGTATAGACAGAGCAACAGAACCCAAATGACTACAGAGTTGCTCAAACAAAGTGTAGTGGCTCTTCAAAACTGAACATTTCTGTGGTGATGTCATCTAATGAGTGGACTCAGGCAAACACAGCCAAATCAATCACTGCAGCGTCACTTCAAACTCGGCTTGTTTGGAGAACCCACCAGGTCACGATAATGACCACAGTCATGATACTTTAATAAGCACTGGGGTCAGTGCTCTGTGTGTCTTTGTCCTTCATCAAATGATCACAGCTAACATAATGTGTGTGTGTGTGTGTGTGTGTGTTTTCTAATAGACTCAATGGGCTTGTCACAGCTATGTTACATTAACCCCCTGTCACACCCGCACCCCCAGGCTTGGTGCGAACACAAACACTCATTTACGGCTATTTCTGTCTTCCTCGGAGGTGTTCATGATCTTGACCATGACCTCTGTACACTTGTGGGCACCACACACACACACACACACCCACACACACACACAACACACTAAAAAAAAACTCAATTCCAGTTGAGAAAGGGGGCCTTGCAAGCCTCCGTTGCCAGAAAAACTAATCACGGCAG
>NW_027468587.1:19719240-19749524 GCF_046254945.1 Alosa pseudoharengus | reverse complement strand
ACAATCAGGATCATTTGATTACCAACTATGCTCTGAGCTTGTAAGTAATAGCCCAATGATAATATCAGATGAGCTCTTAGATGACCCAACTTCAGAATATAATGTGCTTTGGCAAAGTGTATGGGTGTTGTTCAGTCAAAAATACTTTGAGGTCTTTATTGGTTCTGCTTCTGAATCAGGTGGGGAGGGGGGTGTTGGGTGGTCTTGCTAGAGAGCTGTCATCTCATGTGAAATGTCATCTCATGTGAGCTGCCCTTTGCAGGAAGGGGTCATCTCCTTTCTCCTGCACACAGAGCTGTGTGGTGGGAGATACACTCATGGCCGACCGCTCTTAAAAGCCTATCTCAGACAACCGCAAACAGCATCACGCAAGGAACATCCGTGAGCATCTGGAGAAACAGATTCTTGCTGTGAGGCCAGGGAAAGGGACCTCGACGTGACCAGAGGTCTCTAGGGTGTGTGTATGTGTGTGGGTGGTGTGTGTGTGTGTGTGTGTGTGTGTGTGTGTGGGGGGGGGGGGGGGTTGGTGGTGGTGGTCCTCCTTGCCTGAGTGTTAGTGTTAGAAGCGGGCGGCTGGCTGGCTCGCCAAAGCCACGGCTGAGAGCTTGCCACCACGGCTGTCTCCTTCTCTTCGCTTCAAGAAGCCAGCAGAAGCTTCCTTGTGGGGGCGAGATGGCTTCCAGACCAGCATGACACAGAAAGTCAATTAGAGGCACTTTGCCATGAGTGTGTATGTGTGTGTGTGTGTGTGTGTGTGTGTATGTGTGTGTGTGTGTGTGTGTGTGTGTGTGTCTGTGTGTATGTGTGTGTATGTGTGTGCATGCAGCTCTGAAGCAGAGGCACAGATAATGACAGCGATCAGCGATCCATGGCCCTTAAAGGCAGAGTGGGGATCGGGGGTGTGTGGGTTGGAGGTGGGGGTGGGGGTTTCTGGAGTGGGGGATTGAAGCTGCCTGTGACGCGGACCCTTCTCATTATCACTAGCGGCCTTGTCTCCTGTGCTGCCTGAACTCATTAAAAACCCCAGCAGCTCAGACGGCATGGGGGCCACTTGCTGTCACCTCACAACCACCCCCCCCCCTCCCCAACACCTACCCACCCCACCAGCTTGCCCCACAGGACCAACCCCATGTGCCCACCACCGCCGCTGACGACGACGAGAGACAGCGGTCATATGACCTTTTACGAGCGAGAAAAAGTCACAAAAGTTCGAGCCAGTGCACAAGTTTGTGCAGAAACACACAAAGACATCCTTCCAGACATGGGCACCCACACTTACACTGAGAGAGAATGATACACACACACACACACACACACATGCCAGGTTGTTACACAAGCAATGGTTTTACAGGCATGATTACAGCATGCAATCAGGCACTTGCTCCATGGCACTTAGTCAGCTGCTGCGATGACTGCTCACCAGATGGCATCTGTCGGACCGTGTGGCAGTTAGCACAATATGAGACAGGCAAATGGTAAATAACTTCTCTAAAAGAGGCCCGGCAGCCCTCTACCAAACCAAACGAATCACGGTGGATTTTAACTTGAAGAACTTATATACACACATACAGGTACTTTCATTCCAGACAGCTTATGTATATGAGTGCTGTATGGGTCTGACCATTTTTCTTTTAAATTATTTTTTTTTATCAGGCTTATACAGCCTACAAATTGATATTTAAGACATGGAAAAGAATGGTATTTAGCACGTTTTAAAGCATAATTATTTGATCAACACATACATATACTATCTGTCGAGAGTGGTGAAGGTGGCGTTTAGAGGCTTTTGCATCTGAGCTCTTCAAAGATATAGGAAGTTCTGAAATACCATTTAATTCCTCCTAAAAGACATAGGCCTAACATACCAGTGCTTTGTGATTTAATGGTTTATGGAGAAGTCTGTGGGCAGTCTCTGTTAGTCATGCCTGAGGAGTGGAGCGGTTACTTGCTCACATCAGGTTAGCGTTGGTTGCATCAAGTGGCAGAGAGAGAGAGAGAGAGGTTGGAGCTCCTGGCTCTGGAGTTTCACACACTGCCACAAATCCCATACGAGCAGAGCTGCAGTCAGCCTGGATCAGACAGATCTACTTATTTGATTTTCAGGTTGCCCCCCCCCCCCCACCACCAAACCCCCTACCCTACCCTACCCTACCCCACCTCCCCGCACCGCACCTCTGGGGAATCTAATCAATCAGGCCCTAGGAGAGCGGCCTGACCCAAGGCAAGAATCAAGCCCACTTCCCTTTGATGCTGGCACATAGAGAGAAAGCTTGTTTTTATTTATCTGGTACCTAACTGAGACGTGGTTTACAGGCGTCCGTCTCGGTGTGTAGAATTGGACGGTGAGACCATGGGAAACAACCCTCCTAAACTGTGTTTTTTAAAGCAGTATATACGCTTCTTCCCATGCCTTCTGCGGAAATCCAATGGATAACTATCGGTAGTCTCCCAAGCTAACTGCCCAGCAGGACAGCTGAGCTTATGGCTACGAAACGTCTTTTCCCACGAACAGGAACTGAGAATGTGCCTTTCTCATATCGAACCCTGTTCAAATTCCGCATTGAACACTAGCAATCAGGTTTATAATATTTAAAACACTCTCTTCTGAAGTATTGGGCCCTTGAGGAAGGCAGTTTGAGAAGTTCTTTGCCGCAGACACAGTCACCTGTGATAAGGCACCAGAAACACAAGCAGGTGGTCAAGACCAGTTTGCTCCACCATGACTGGGCCAGTGTGGATGAGGACCCTGTTAGTGATCCTCAGCTAGCTGGAGCCCTCCATAGCACAAACTTTGAGTAGCACAAACTGTATACATACTAAACACAGTGCATAATATATCTAACATGTTGATTCAACATTCAACATTCAATCATTCAGCATGTTAAATCAGCCATGCTGTAAGTAGTGTTGGCGGAACTGGGCACAGTGCACAGATAGGATCTACAGATGCTTAATGACCGACCAGACGATATCAGACGTCCCACCACCGCCGGTTTGGTCCGCGGTCCCTTTAAGACTTTATCACCTACTGTTCTCCTACTCAGATCCCAAATTGTGTGTTTCCAACAAAACCTACATTTTTACTGTAGGCTTACAGCAATAATCATGTGTGATCTATATTTCATTTTGGATGTGATTTCCTGTTTGATTTGTTCACTCACTTACGCTCAGGAGCAGTGACTGAGCTGTGCGGCGCGTGCTTGCCTGAAAGTTTCTTTGTTTTCGTTTCAGGAAAAGGCATAAGTCCTTGTCGTAATCTTGTCTTGTCATAAGAGATGCATGAGGTGGCCGAGAGGCACACAGACGAGTTAGCGAAGATAAAAACACGAGGCGAGGAAGAAGAAGGGGGGAAAAAAGACAAACACCGGGGAACATGAAGGAGAAGATAAGACAAGCACAAGGCTGGATATGCCCAACCATATATATAATAAACTGCATGCTTCTCTTCTTTCAATCTCTCAAAGTCACCTCAAAGAGATACTGTGAAATGAGAGCATGAGTAAAAAGGAAAGAGGAGAGTGATAAAGAGAGAGAGAGAGAGAGAGAGAGAGAGAGAGAGATGTGGAGAGGGAGTGAGAGAGGACACCAAGGGTACGGTAGCTCTTGAAAAACAGAGCTCACTCTATTGCAGGTCCAATAAATCCGTCGGGCACCCTTAGGACAGTCTCTCAATAATTCAACAAACCTCACATTTACAATATGAGGCCCGTGTGTGTAAAGACTATTTTGGACGTGGTTTTTCATCATCAACCAAATGTCCTGGTGTCGTGTTTTCCCTGGCTGTGGAAACGTGGACTGATCTGAAACATGGAAACTGTCACTTAAATTATGAATATCTGAGGACTTTTGTTCGGCATTAAAAAATAAAACATTGAAAAATTGATGCGGCCACCACATTGCTTATGCATGAGTTTTGTCAGGAAATTTCTCTTTAAAAAAACCCACAATCAGAGGTGCTATGGTGTTCACACACGTGGAGAGAACGTGTGTGTGTGTCTTTGTGTGTGTGTGTGAGAGGGAGAGTGAAAGAGAGAGAGAGTATGTGAGAGAAAGAGAGAGAACATGTGGGGTGGTCTAGTGACAGGGCGTTTTTTCTACACAACTGAATGAGGGCGGGCTGACAGCCAGTCTGTCAAGTAAGGCCACTGGCTCTGGAGGCCTGTCCATCATGTTATGAGAGATGTGATTGGCCATGAGTGGGTCTGTCTGGGTTGACATGATGCAGAGGGCTCTTGTGGAGGATCTGGACATCAAGTGGCCAGTCTGCCTACAGGGAGCTGACCTGAGCTGTCCTGTCTGTCAATCAAAGGACCACCTCCCTGAAGAGGACGCACAACACACACACACACACACACACAGACACGAAAGCATACACACGCACACTGACACAGTGAGATGGATGCCTTTCCAATCCCTTAAGGAGCATGCTGTCATTCAGAAACACTAACAGAGATACAACCCACAAGGTGACAGCCCAAGGAGAACCACGCCCACAAACTTAGATAGTCACACACACACACACACACACACACACACAGACACACACACACACACACACACACACACACACACACACACACACACACACCCTGGGCCCTGGGGACCAGAGGTGCCGTGGGACTGGGGCCTCACTGAGGTCTGGGTCCTTCAGGGATGAGTGTGCAGGGAGAGGCACCCAGAGGGCCCACCCAGTGCTCCAGCATACTGTGGTGGTCTATGATAATGTGTGTGTGTGTGTGTGTGTGTGTGTGTGTGTGTGTGTGTGTGTGTGTGTGTGTGTGTGTGTGTGTGTGTGTGTATGTATGACTGGGCATGGTCACTCCAGCTCTGTCCCTACTGTGTCGTCTGTCCACCAACTGTCTTCATGTGTCATATATGACATTTTCAGTCTGCATAGTGCTGAACTGACTTCTCCCTCATTCTTAGTACTCAAGTCATATCACTCATTCTTGTTTTCCACTCACTTATGCACACATACACACAACCACAAACAGAATCCTAAACACACACTCAAGCTAGCTCTGGTGAGATGATGATGGAGTTAGATCCATGATTTATTTGTTCATCAATTAACCATGGCACTCCTGCTTACCAACAACCCCCCCGCCCCCTGCACTGGGACAGAGGGTTCCCAATATGGCAGTTCCAAGATTCTTTCCCCATGCATCATCCTTAAACACACACACACACACACACACACACACACACACAAACACACACACACACACAAATACACACACACACACACACACACACACACACACACACACACACACACCACACACACACACAAATACACACACACTCACACACACACACACACCCAGCACACACACACACACACACACACACACACACACACACATCCACCTAGTACACACATGTGGGGTTCAGATTGCAGAGGCACCAACATGCAAGTAGTGCTGTAGTGCACACACACACACACACACACACACACCACACACACACACAAATACACACACACTCACACACACACACACACACACACACACACACACGCGCACACACACACACAAACACAAACACACACACACACACGCACACCGATGGCCAAGAACCCATGTCTCACCTCTGTCGTCAGAGGCCTATCAGTGTAGGAGAGATGCTCAAAGAGTCTCTTTGGCTGTTCTCTGTTCTCACATGATGTAAAACACAGTGAGCTACCTTGGGTATGAAATGAGCTCTACACATAAAGCTGCCTGGCCTTGGGTATGAAATGAACTCTGCAAATCAAGCCGCCTTGCCTTGCCAAGAGCGAGACATGAATAGCAGACAGCCACTGCCCATTTCTTTTCTGAAAATGTTGAAAAGAAGTTTCAGGGATGAAGGTATTTGAGTATGTGTATGAGTGTAAGTGCATGGGGTGGGGGAAAAGGTGAGTGTGTTTTGTGTGTGTGTGTGTGTGTGTGTGTGTGTGTGTGTGTGTGTGTGTGTGCCCTCACATGTCTTTAATCACTTCATGATTATTACGGTTCAAAAGGGGTGTGTCAACATGCAATAATGGGAGTGGTCAAGGCTGCGAGGCTTTGGAGCAGGGGATGCTGGGAAGACTCGAGAGCCCATTCAACTTTCGTCCGCTTGGCCCGGCGGGGGTCTTGGAAACACTCAAAGCGCCATTCAGGTAAGAGAGCCCCTGCCACACACGAGATTTTCCACTCAAGTTCCTCCGCACAGAAGGCAAGGTGACCTCGAAACTGCCCATGTACACAAACACAAACACACACACACACACACACACACACACACACACACACACACACACACACACACAGAGAGACCCCGCTGAGCTAGTCCACACAGACTAAGGTGCTGAGAAGGGCAGGGCCCGAGGCAGGCGCCTGAATGGCGATGTTTTCAAACATGAGAGAGATCGTGCGAAAACAGAGGCGGAACGGCATACAAGAGAAATAGACCCTCTCTGTGTTCGCAGAGGACAAAGGAAGGGGCAGAGGGCTGACGCAAGGGTGTATGCCACCCTCATCGTTCAGCCGTTATGGTCCCAAACACACACACACACACACACACACACACACACACACACACACACACACACACACACCTACCACCCACTCATACTTCCCTAAAGAGTTTAGACATGGCCCAGTGATCAAAGGCAGAGATTTGCCTATTGTTTGCATAAATAGCCACCAAACACGGCTAAATAAAGTGCACTAAGCTGACCAGGGCTTTGGAGGGGGGGAATTTAGAGGGCTTTTTGTGCTGCACAGGGACCTACTTATAGGGAGCACAACGGCAATGCTAGAGAGAATGGGCAAATCTCATTTAATCTCACCCAGCAAGCAAAGCCCTCCACTACAGGAGAGAGCTGCCATTGGGGAAAGCGAAAGAAGAAAAGGAAGAGAGAGAGAGAGAGAGAGAGAATGAATGAAAAGAAAGGGGAGAGTGGCGGAGACATAGGGAAAAGTCAAGTCCTGTCTTAAAAGGACACCAGGCAAGCCTGATGCTGTTTCTCTACGAAACTCCCCCTCGCTCGGTCTGAAGCTCTTTTCCTTTTCTTTGCGTCTTCTGTCAAGGGTTTTCGCTGCTTCTTCGCCGGTTCTGCCATTATACACACGTTTGCAACAATCTCTAGCGTTTCGTTAGCCTGCCTGCTTCGGTCGGCGGGTAGGATACACTGAACTTGCAAGCGGGATATTCTTCCTACAGGCAGTAGGGGCGGGCGAGAGAGCCTTCATTCGCCCTGTAACGAGTCATTTAACCATACACCGACTTACGAAGATGAGTAATTAACGCTAAAAACGTTGCCTGGTGTCCCTTTAATTTAACACAACCTTGCTTCTTCACCTCCCTCCTATCTGTCTGGATGACTCTCGTCCTCCTCTTCTCACCATGTCCACCACTCTTTTTCTTTTCTCACTCCTTCTCTTCTGCAAACACTCTTCCCCCTATTTCTCTCTCTCTCTCTCTCTCCGCCTGCCTTTCTTCATCTCTCTGCATCAAAGATGTTCTTTTGCCCTCCCTTTCCCTTTCTCCTTCTCTCTGCCTTTATTGCACTCCCATTCTGTGCTCTGTGTGCAGCAGGGAGCAGAGGGACTCGAAGGCCAGGCCCTATGGAGATTTGCGGATTAGAGTTCAGGCTTCAGTCCTCCTCACCCTGGGAGTTAGTGACTGATTAACAGTGTGTCTGCGCACAGATAGTCTATCGCTCCTCTCGCACCCACAAGCCGCAAGCCCATCCAGTTGCTTCTGCTCTCTCTCTCTCTCTCTCAGTCTCTCAATCTTTCTCTCCTTCAATCTTTTCTATTTCCATTCCCTCTCGGTCTTCCCTGTGTCTGTTTTCTTGTCCTCTCTCTTTCCCTCCCTCTCTTCTCCTCTCTCACTCTGTCTCTCTCCATTCTGCTTGCAGCTGCTCCTTGGTTGCGATATCTGACAGACGCTGCGGATCTTTATGAAATTCAACTTGTGGAGAGGCGCTAATCAAAAACCCCAGTCACTCGCGCTTATTCAAAAAGATGGCTCAGCGCTGGGAAAGCTGTCTCGATAAGAACAAACCATACACACACACACACACACATACACTCCACACCTCCCTCGCTCTACCTCTCCACTGATAAAATTGTTTACTTCACTTTCTATTTTTTTTTCTGTTTTCTTTCTCTTTCAGTTCACTCCTTCTCACGAGGCCGTGTGAAAAGCTGGAGCCTAATTCGAGCTGCTGCTCTTAAACTTTGTGTGCCTGGGGAGAGCCTCCCCTGCTGCAGTACTATGGGGTTCAAATCAACACTTCAATAATCTAACTCGGGCAAATAATTTATCCACCAGTGTAAGATGATTTGAAAAAACAGCGCGCCGTGCATGTTCTCTAATGAGAGGATCTGTCTAATGGCCGTCTTTGATATGGACACACTTTCTCGAACCCTCTCACTCTCTCATGGTATCTATCTACTGCCCCCCCCCCCCCTTCTGCCCCTCTCTCTCCTGGCACCATATGCCAGCAGGCTGAAGCCAGGGCAAATTCCCTCAGTTCTTTCCATGCCCACGGAGTACTAGCGCTCTTAACATTTCCACTTGATGTTCAGCCCTGTGAAGTGACTGGTGTGCTGGGAAAGATGCTCCTCGTCTCTCCCCTCCCTCGTCCTTCCCCTCCCTCGTCTCTCCCCTCCCTTTGCCCCTCTCTCTTCCAGCCCAAACCACCCCCAACCCACAGCCGCAGTCTCTCCCTCCCCATCTAAGAGGGGGGCGGGGGGGTGATGGAGGCTTCGGCCCTCTCTGGCTCTCTGGCCCTATGACAGGTAAAAGGAACAATCCACTCCGAGCCCAGTAGCTCCACTGCTGACCCTACGGCTCTGCTGATCAGTAGCCCTCTTCAGTGCTATATATATTTATTTTTATTTTTTTTGGGGGGGGTGTTACGTTGGAGTTAGATACGAGTTAGTTTGTTGTGCTTGATTGCTTACTTACTTGCCAGCAGTTAACAAACTTCGTTATGTAGGTCAATTTTTATTGATATTACAGAAGTCTCTCGCTAGCAGGCTACTTCAGCCTCTAATCTAGAACTGACATTAGAGATCATGCTGTGAAAATGTGATGCCTTACGCTAAATAATACATTACTGCTGTGTAGGCTAATGTCATTATTCTGTGGCTAACAGCACAGGTAGTCGCAAAGTAGCAAAGTGACGCATGCGCGACTCACATCCGGTAGCGACTCACATCGGGGAGTGACACTGCTTCTGTAATAGGAAGATAGGATTCATCTTTGAAACTTAAGATAGGACAAGCAGTTAGGATATTTTTCTGTAATGAGGCCCTAGGCCCCCGACCAGGTCCCGATGGCGTAGGCCCAGCTGAGTCACCGTGGCACCAAGGGGTCCGGCAGCCATGAGTCAGCTGAGGGGGTGGGGGGTGTGAAGGAGGCCGGCAGGCCTGACTAGTCGGGGGCCGGAGGAGTGGAGCAGAACTGAGGGATGGAGAGATAGAGAAGGGAAAGAAAGGAGAGAGGAGAGAGAGGAGAGGAGGGGAGGGACGGAGGCAGAGGGATAGAGGAGAGAGAGGAAAGGAGGGATGGAGGAATGGAAAGAGGGAAAGAAAGGTGAGAAGAGAGAGAGAGGAAAGGATAAATGGAGCGATAGAGAGAAGGTTAGGGAGGAGAGAGAGAAAACAGAGAAAAGAGAGGAGGGAGGGATGGATGGGTGGGGTGTGAACGCCAGCACGGGCTTACATGATGTGTGGCCATCTGAGCGGCTAACGCCATCCGCTCTCATCAAGTCAACATGGCGGGGCCAAAAAACAACAACAAAAAATCACACAGCACAATAAAAAACAGAACAACTCTGTACCGCTCCGCTCCACACACATGCCCAGAAACAACAACCTGCAGCTCGGTTAGCCAAACAAACAGATGGAAGGGGAGAGATGGGAGGGAGAAACAAAGAGAGAAAGAGTTAAAGCCAAAGGTGGCAGAAAACTGAGACAGAGAAAAAGAGCATGAGTGAGTAAAGTATAGCAAAAGACTGAGAGAAAGAGAAAGAGAGAGAGAGACAGAGAGAGAGAGATAGAGAGAAGGAAAAAGGGCGAATCAGAGATGAAAACAAAACAAACTCAAACTGTTGTGCTGGATTGTTGCCTGGCAGGCAGAGCATATTTGTTTTGTTTTTTTGTTTTGTTTGTCGTTTTGCCTAACCGTGCGACGGCTTTGTCTCAAGCTGTTGAACAAAGCGCGGACGAGCGCGACGAGCGGGGAGCGTCTCTGCCAGGCGGCGGTAACGGCACCGGCAGCAGCGGCAGCAAACCTGCACAGGTGGACTCCCGCTCCTCACCATACGGAACATTAGCAATTCAATCAGCCAACAGGAAGACAGTATTTAGCCCTCCACTGTTTCAGCAGCGAGGGAGGGAGGGAGGGGAGAGGAGGAGATGGAAAAGCAGAGGCAGAGAGAGAGAGAGAAAGATAGAGGGAGTGAAAGCAAAGAGACAATAGAAAAATATATGGGTGAAGAGAGAGAGGTTGAGGAGGGAGAAGAGGAATCAAAGATAGGATACAGTGTGATATGAAGCACTAGATAGGTACAGTGTGATATGAAGCACTAGATAGGATACAGTGTGATATATCATATGAAGCACTAGATAGGTACAGTGTGATATGAAGCACTAGATAGGATACAGTGTGATATATCATATGAAGCACTAGATAGGTACAGTGTGATATGAAGCACTAGACAGGATACAATGCGATATGAAGCACTAGACAGCAAGACATAAATACAGCTGGTCAAAGGTAAGCTGGAGAAAGGGAGTGAAAGAGAGGAGAGAGAGAGAGAGAGAGAGAGAGAGAGAGGGGAAGTAACGGAAAAGGAGAGAGACAGAGGCAGTGAAAGACAGGACAGAACTGACGGCGGCGCCAGGGCACTGGCTGTTTTTGTAACGACAGCCTCGCTAATGTGTGGAATTAATAAAACGGCGTCTGGTGAGCCCCGGGCCCTTTGACGCTGATACAGATATATACGCGGCGGCGCTCTCCCAGCGAGCACCTTAATGCCCATGTTATTGGACGTCAACGGCGGGCAGAGCAAATCTGATTAGAGAAGTCCGGGAAGTGTAAGAAAAGAAGAGCAGCATGAATCATTGAGGGAGAGAGGGACAGGAGAGGGGAGGGCAGAAAAAGACATGTAGAGAGATGAGAGGAGAGGAGAGGAGAGGTGGCCTGAGGAGAGAAGGGGGGGGGGTGAAAAGGAGAAGAGATGAGAAGAAGGGAGATGAGAAAGAAAGAGAGGGGAAGTCGAGGTGCAATCTGGTGACTGGTGGGAAAGATGCTCCACGTCTCTCCTCTCCCTTATCTTCTCCCTCCCCTCCCTCTCGCAATCTTTGGTATGGTTAAAACCATTCCTCTCCTCTTCTCCTCCTCTCCTCTTCTTTTCATTGCTCCCATAACCACAACAGAACCCAGTGGCATCAATGAACTACAAGCTGCTACTTGCAGTGGATGAGTGTCTGCTCTTTACTTCCTCTGATTTAAATGTCACTCCCAACCAGGGGAAAGAGAGAGAGAGAGAGAGACAGAGAGAGAGAGAGAGAGAGAGAGAAAAAGAGAGAACTCTACTGTTCTCTACTGTGTGTGTTCTCCTGTTCGTGGGGTAGGTGGTAGCAGTGTTGCGCCCCCACAGTGATGGGAGTGTCTTTGTTTTAAACACAAACCCGCTCCACCGTGAGAGGCCTGGCCTTGTTGCTGGAGTATCCCCTCTATTAATTTAACCGTGTAAAAGGGAGAAAGGGTGTGTGTGTGTGTGTGTTTGTGTGTGTGTGTGTGTGTGTGTGTGTGTGTGTGTGTGTGTGTGTGTGTGTGTGTGTGTGTGACCTAAAAGAGTGGCTTGAGTGTTGATGTGACGGGACGGCCTGTGAAAGGAAGAGCTGTTGGGGGAAGGCTGTCTGTGTGTGTTTGTGTGTGTGTGTGTATGTGTGTGTGTGTGTGTGTGTGTGTGTAGGGGTGGTGTTCTCCACCGTTGATGAAGGGAGAGCTGTTGTGGGAAGGCTGTGTGTGTTTGCGGGTTTCCTAACGTCGTGCCGAGGTCTTTCAAACCGTCCAGTGGCTCTGTTGCACAGGCCCATTGCAACCGACACTGCTGGACTAATCAGCTCTTTTAATGCATTACTTCCACTCACGCGCAGACATAATGGATTCAGCTGAAACACTGAAGCGACAGAGAGAGATGGGGAGGAAGAAAGAAGGAAATAGAGAGTGAGTGATAGAGAGAGAGAGGAGAGAAAAGGGAAAGAGTGACAAAGTGAAAGAATGGAATGAGTGAGGCAGAGGGAAACTGCGTGAGAGCAGCGCTCTTGAAGGGGTCTCCAGGTCTCTGGAAGCGCACCATTAAAGCTCTCCTAAGTTTTATAATTCACTCGATTAATATTCAACACCTCCGCTAGGGTCACCGGAGTCCTAACAAAAACAGTCCTAATGATTAAATGGAACCCCCCCCCCCACACACACACACACACACCCTCTCTTTTACCTATCAATTATTCTTCCATAATTCACCAGGAAATGGAAAAGAAGGACAAAGAGAGAGCAAAAGAGAGAGGCAGAGAGAGAGAGAGAGAGAGAGAGAGAGAGAGAGAGAGAGAGAGAGGACGGCCTTCCATTACCTTAACTTGAATGATAAAAAATGCAAACCAAAGGTCTTTATTTCCATCTACAAATATCCACAATTCAGTCCCTGCTCAGTTTAAGTCTATTGGGTATTGGCTTGTTTGTTTAGCTTCAAAATCTTTTGCATGCTTGCACCTGATAGGCCACTGTTGTTGTTGCTGTTGTTGTTGCTGATGTTGTTGATGTTGTTTACCTCTTTAACAAAGAATGCAATAAACTATACCTGCTTTGTCCCAACTGCATACTTTCATAGAAGGGAGAAGGTGAGGATGGATGGATTTTGCATATTAGTTTAAAAATAAATGTGACGAGGCCAGAGTTTTTCTCTTCCTTTTTTGCTAATACTTTTTCCCTCATCATGTCTCACGCAGCCCGCAGACACCATGCGTAATTTTTACATATATTAGAGGAGTGTAGTGCATTATTTATCTCCATTCTACAGAGAAGGGGATTAGTGATGATTGATGTGAGTTTGCCTTTGGGAACTCATGCTGCACAACAAGGTCTGAATAATAGCAAAAAACAGCGGGGAGACAGAGAAGTGCCAGAGCATTCCAGTGTGGACTGGCTTGGTTTGGGAGGGGTAATGGTGGCAGTTTGGGTGGGTGTGTGAGTGTGTGTGTGTGTGTGTGTGTGTGTGTGTGTGTGTGTGTGTGTGTGTGTGTGTGTGTGTGTGTGTGTGTGTGTGGAGGGGGATGAGGGGTTTGAGGGGTTTGTCATTCGATTTGCATGTAATCGTTTTGGTTGCCGTTTATCAAGACTACATTTAGCTGTACATGCGGGGCACATGTTTCCCTCAGCCTTGATGGGAGAAGGGTCCATGGCTCATGGCTCTGGTTATTATGGCAACGTTTGGGAGTTTTCGGCTACAAAATTACTCTCAAAATGACTAACAAGGATATTGTACTACAAAAAGATTCTTTCGATAGCTCCTATATGTAAATATATAGAACACACAGGTTCTAGAGAGGACATTTCTTCAAGGGTTCTTTAAAGTTGAAATCCTCTTAAAATCCTGTGGCCCAGGAAGGGGCAGTGAGGCTTTTTAAACAAAGCAGAGCCCTCTATAGCCAGTCCTTACAAGCAGAAGCTGAGGAACAAGATAGTGTACAACCTTTATGTTTATAAAGGTACCTCTGTCATGTGCACAGCACCCCCAGGCAGACCGAGGCAATAAGGCTGAAGCTCCAACTCCGTCTCAGGAAAAATGGCAAGGGCTTGGGGGAAGAATTTCAGCTGGACCTGCTGTGCTTGCATCAGGACCAAGATCCCAGCAGACTGGCCTGCTGGACATCCATCTTTCAGCCAGCCCTCTCTCTTCATCTCCATCTCTCTGTCTCTTTCTCTTTCACTCACTCTGTCTCTCTCACTCACTCTCTCTCTGCCCGTTAGCCATCAGACCCACGCCATGCTTATTCACCACGGAGACCAGTGATTGACAGGCAGCTTCTGGTCCCCCAGTCTCCCTTCACTTTGTTTCATTAAACACTCACTCTCCCGCTTTTGCTCTCTCACTCTCTCTCTCTCACACACTGGCTCTCTCACACACACACACACACACACACACACACACACACACACACACACACACACACACACACACACACACACACACATGCACACACACACACAGGCTGCTTCTGCAGGGCTGGCTGGCGGGATCGGTAATGAATGCAGGGGAATGTTTCTGGGACTTGATTGCAAGTGAGATCAATAGCTGCCTAGACATATGAAAGAGCAGAGGGAGAGAGATTATGGGCTTGTCTGATCTGCACATAACCCCCTGCACCCCCCGACACACATACACACACATACACACACACACTCTGATGCACACACAGTCTGAAGTACACACACATACACACACACCAGGCATGGTCCAGCGCCTCAGCTGCCTCGGCAACATCACAGTCTAACCCCAGAGAGTGGTCCCCTGACTTGTTCATCTTTTTACACACATGCCAATTACGAGGCATTGCCCTCCTGTTCATTAAGCAGACTCTACGCCACAGTGGCCAGAAGATCACTTCCACTGGGCAGCTGCACAGACATATTCATTATTCAAACACAAGAAGAGGGGGGAGAAAAATCCCTGCATTGCATTCCATGCTGTTACTGAAAGCAAGGCGGCCAGTGGCGTGGTTTAATAAAACATGAAGATCCAGAGCATTGTTTACTCCAGTGGTCCCCAAACTATGGCCCGCCACCTCATTTTGGGTGGCCCCCCAAAACATGTCCGTGGCATCTGGCCCGCAGCGGAGTACTACATCGTCAAACTATAACCTCCGTAATTTCCCCCATTCATTCTCTATGGCGGGTCTTAACAGTACATGTGTAATACTATTTTTGTCCACTGGTGGTTGTTTTGGCGCTGTTTCGCGTTTACCATCGAAAACGGAATGAAATGTAGGCCTACCTGCAAACAATGTAAGAGGCCTATGCTGACTGCATCAGTGCTCAAAGTATTCTAAAAGTTTATCAATTTATTGTTAATAACTAACTAACTTCTATTCAAGTCATATTTCTGGGACTTCCTGGGATAATTATTTCTATTTTTTATTCACTCGTTCAAATGTTCATCCAAATTCACAATTCACAAACAAAAAGTTCTCATCAGGTGAGTGAAAGTTAGAATGGTGGTCATTCCAGATGTTTTTGCCAGCACTTCATAAAACTCTCATAGTTTGAGAACTTTAAATTATTTGTAGGATATTGCTTGTTCACAACTTGAGCTGTGTATGCAAAGACACAGAGTTCAGAGTTCACACATTTTAAATAAGATATACTTTTGGGACTCCCTGCTAATACTTTTGGGAATGCTAAAGTCTTTTTATTAGTATTATTTCATTTGAGCTACATTTTACATGGCATGATGGCAATATAAACACAGCTAACAATGGTATTAAATTGCAGTAGTCTATGATTAAATGTAATGGAATATTCAACTAAGGTAGATTGTTGTTGTTCACAGCACTAAGCTATTTATGGTTACTGATATACTCTGAGTCTCTGGCCCTCTCTTAGTGCCAGGCATAGTGAGCTGGCCCTCAGAAGAAAAAGTTTGGGGACCACTGGTTTACCCAATGCATGTCTGTAGGCACTATGTGTGTCCCTGTGTGTGTTTGGGTTGATCTACATGAATGTATGTGAGTGTTTGCGTGGGTTTGAAAGAGTAAGAGTGTATCATTTGAGTGTGTGTGTGTGTGTGTGTGTGTGTGTGTGTGTGTGTGTTGTTGCTGCTGCACACCTGCACCTTCCCTCTCTCTCTCTCTCTCTCTCTCTCTCTCTCTCTTCCTCATTTGGCCAGCACTCCTCGTCCTCAGCTTCTGCTGCTGTGCTCAATGGCCCCCATTGTTTGCAGCACATGCCATCCTAGCGGGAAATAAGAAACCTCTGACCTTGGCATAGCCCCTCAGAGCACACCCTGCACCAGCTAAACCCCATCGGGCACAGGAAGGAGCGCCCGGGGGGAAAGACTGGGGACATGGCGTGCGTCTCCTTAGCGCTACGCCAGGCAACGGCATGCGCTCGCCCCAGCGTCCGAGCGGTTCCCCAGGGATACGACTGATGAGGACAAACGCCTTTTGTTTCCTCTAATACCACTATCTGTCTCCGGCTCTGTTCTGGCAATTAAGGAAAGCAAAGGCCTCAACCGTACCCACACATACACACTCAATACACACATACACACACACACGCGCACACGCACACACACACACACACACACACACACACACACACACACACACACACACACACACACACCCTTTGATCTGGCCGTTACCCCGTGAAACAATTAGTCTGAGTGTGAACAATTTAGGTGAGGATTGATCCGTGCCGTGTGCGAGAGCTACAAAGTGGAAACAGGGCTTTTAATTCTTTTTAATTAAACCGGGGGCGAAACCTTTTGTGTTTTTCCCCAGCACCGATACTGCAGAGCGCTGTGGCAGGGACGGGGGTGGAGTGGTGGTGGTGGTGGGTTGTGTTTTGGGGGGGGGGGGTGGGTCTGTGGAAGACAACGGCAACAGCGGTGGGGGGCTGTGATCGCAAGTGCGAGGTGGGTCGTCTCAAAGGGCCACGATCAGCATATTCTGTCACTCGCGTGGAGGCATTATCCCATTAATGACCCAGGAGGAGGCAGAGCGCGCGGGCCAAAACTCGCTGACTGAACTGCGAAGGGGGTGAGAAGGGGGTGGTGTGTGTGGGGTATGAGACAGAGAGAGTAGCAAGAGTTAGACAATGAATAAGAGAGAGAGAGAGAGAGTGGGAGAGAGAGCGGGGAGAGAGAGAAAGAGAGAGAGAGGGAGAGAAAATAATGCAGGTAGAGAGAAAGTGAGAGATGGTGAGTTCAGGTGAGTGAGAGAGCACAGAGACCAGGGGGATGGAGCGAAGCAAGGGGGACATTTTACAACCCAGCATTTGCTCCCTTTAACTAGGCCTGACGAGAGAGAAGGAGAGAGAGAGAAGACTAAAACACATTCACCATCCAAACTAGTGGTGCACCTGTCCTCCCGGAGTAGTACTTGCTTGGGAATGCCATTTTTATTCCCCCAAAGAAAGTAGAGGGGAGAGCCGTTGCTCTCCAAACTGAGACAATGCAATTCTACCCCCCCCTCTCTTCTCTTCTCACACCCATAATGGCTGCGTGGTCGGTTGGTTGCCATGGCATCTGGGTAAACACTCAGCCTGTCTGAATGGCATGGGCGGGTGAGGGGAATGGAGGTACGTGTTGGCATGGAACATTCACACACACACCCACACCCACACCCACACCCACCCACACACACACACACACAAACACACAAACACACACACACACATATCTGCACACTCCAATGGGCACTATTGGTGTGGGTGTGGAAGTGTGTGTATGTGTGGGCGTGTGGTGCCTGATGCTGCTGCTGTCACTCAACCCCTCTCAAACACACACCCCCCCCCCCCCTCCCAACCGCAATTAACTCTCTCTTCACGGCTGTCCCACACGCCCCAAAAAGCCTGAGTGACACCGAGGGCCACAGACTGGCCCCAGCCCCAGGGCCACACAAAGGGCCCAAAGACGCTGGGAGGAGCCGGAGGCCAGGAGGAACTGAAGAAGGGGCAGGGGGGGGGGTCAGGGGTGGAGCGCGGGGGCGTGTTAAAGTGCCGGGTTCAATGGAGGCCCTGTCACAGGGCTCCTGTCTGGGGTGCCAGGGCCCAAACCGTCGGCTGGTTAACCCTCCATTGTGGCTGAGAGAGAGGGGGTCGCCACGACGATGGAGATGGGAGAGGGGGCACCGGAGTGCATTATTTGCCTGTCAACACATCCGAGACCCCACATGTTCAATCTACTGACACATGGACAGGGGAAAACACATACAAACACACACACACACAAACAGGCACACATACACAGTACTAAGCATTGACACATGGACAGGGCAAGACACACACAGACAAACACACACAGAAACACACAGTGATAAGCACCCACATACACATGTATACACAAAAGGCATTCAACGTATTCAACCAAATGCACATATACACACATCCGGGCTAAGCGCCATATGTCCATCTCACAAACACACACACACACACATCGATACACACACACACACGCACACACACGCACACACAAACACACATACACAAACAAACTCAACCCCGCCCCCTCAGGAGATTCTCTCTCTCTCTCACACACACACACTCACACATGGTCCAGATACAGACAGTATGGTGGCGAGCATATTGGGCCATGTTTATCCACCAGGCTATCACCGGTCCATCTGGCACTGGTTTTAGGTGGCCATCGATGCGGTGAGGGCACCGGCACAGACCGGCTGTCTGCGCCGGGCCCAGCGGTCCCCAGGGTCCAGAACCAGGCCTGGCCAAACTGGATTATACAGACTCTGATCGGGTTTTAAACTGCTCTGACTTCATCCATTAAAGCGACAACCCCCCCCCCCCCCCCCACCACCCATGCAAAACAAGTCGCAGATAAAAGCCCCACCCCTCAAAATAGAGGGGTGGCTGGACACTAATCATGGTCTAGCACTTCACAGGCTCCTACTGTATCCCCTGCACACACACACACACACACACACACACACACACACACACACACACACCACACACACAGCCTGCTCGATCTCTCTTGCTTATGCAGGCGAGATCATATTGAGATGTTTATCTAAGTACATGGTCTCTTTTTTCCCATCACCCCCCCCCCCCTCCCCCCGCCCGCCTTTGCGTCTGTGGTGTTGGTTTGCTTGCATTAATCCTCAGATACTCCACCTGCTCGATATTGTACAATCTTCCACACATCAATGTCAGAGAGAGAGCAAGAGACAGAGAGAGAGAGTGTGAGAGAGAGTGAGAGAGGGGGGTAGGCAGATTGAATTGGGATCATCTTGCTGGAATACATTTCCACAGCACATTTCAATAACAGCCACTCTCTCGCCCAAGTTTTTTCCCCTAGCTAGAAGAAGCCCACAGAAAAAAAGAAGATCAATTTAGAGCTTGAAAGAATATTTGATCTAGTTTAAAGCAAATTGCAAATCTCGGTCTGTCTATGGTTATTGATTGGAGTGCAGAAGAGGAGGGATCATTGTGTGTGTGTGTGTGTGTGTGTGTGTGTGTGTTGGAGGGGATTTTTTGGTCTGAGAATCAAAATGCTCCACTTCCAACTCCTAAGAGTTTTTAGTTTGAGAGAAGATTCCCAGGACAGACCATTAGGCAGTGTGACATTTACAAGAAGATTTTTGTTACATGTTACATGGACGCATGCTGGCGGTATGTGTGTTTAGAATTGCATTCACCAAAGAGTAAATAAAATATTTTAGTACAAGTGAAGGAATTTTAAAAAGTGTGTGTGTGTGTGTGTGTGTGTGTGTGTGTGTGTGTGTGTGTGTGTGAATTGTCTGCTATTTCTACAGTAGATGTTCACAGTGTTTGAAACTATGCTGTTAATGGAATCTAAGGGGAGCCTGGTGTCTGTGCAGTGCTGCAGGGAGATCAACTTGGCAGAAGATCATACACACACACACACACACACACACACACACACACACACACACACACACACACACACACACACACGAAACCCACAAACATACACACCCTCTAGAGATTTGGTCTGCCCGATGATCCTACTAGCTGGCATCTGCCACCCCTCTCTCTCTCTTTCTCTCTCTCTCTCTCTCACACACACACACACACACACACACACACACACCCTATCAACTATGTCCAACTAAAGAGAGTTGTTTTCCAAGAGCACTATGCAGCAACAGAGTCAACAGTGAGAGAGACAGAGGGAGAGAGCATGACACAGAGAGAGAGAGAGAGAGAGCGAGAGAAGAGAGGTAGGGAGAGTGGGAGGAATAAAGAGGAAGGACTCGGGCCCCGTAATGAGCCATGGTGGTTAACCTGATTAATGTTATCAGTAATAAGACTAATTATTTCCTCTCCTTCTTAAATGCACTACGATAATCCTGTTACAAGGCCCAGTATTTTGGGCCAGTTCTTAATTGGCTCTGCTTTGCACAAGCAGGGGGGGGTGGAGGTGACGGAGTGCGGGGCGGGGAAAGGGGCTCGAGGAGAAACAGCACCCGTAATTATTATAATTATTTGGGACAGTATTTCATATATTTTTTCTTAGCCCCCCCCTCGCTCTCGCACAGAAATCAGAGGAGCATAAGCTGCTTTTCCTACATCATATTCTGTATGAAATCAATTAAACGGGCGCTAACAAATCCGCCCGCCTCGCTGACACACGCTGCTTTGCATAATGACTGCAGCTTGACTCCTGTGCAACTCATCAAGCTTTCTGTTTTTTTTTTTTTTTTTTTTTTTTTTTTTAAAGTCTAGTAAACAGCCGAAATGAAGAAATTTCATGAAAGACACAAATAAACATGGCACTAGCAGAGATGGGAGTTGTGGAAGGTTTGGAAAAGGTTTTTAGAAGAAAGGGGCTGATCGAGGAGCTCTCTTTATAGTAGTGGACAGTCCACATGTGTGTGTGTGTGTGTGTGTGTGTGTGTGTGTGTGTGTGTGTGTGTAAATGGTTGCTACCTTTCTCTCCTCACCTCTGTCTCTTTCTTCTCTCAGACCCTTCAATGTCTTTGTGGTCCATTCATTGGTTCTTCCATGAAAACTTTTCTGTCTGCATCTCTCTCTCTCTACTATTTTATGTCCGTTGTCTATTTTGTAGCTTTGTTGCTCAGCCTCCATATTGGTGGTCAGGGACAGTTTTCAACCCATTGCAAATAGGGTTGAAACACACACACACACACACACACACACACACACACACACACACACACACACACACACACACACACACACACACACAAACACCAAGACCAAAGGACAGAAACCCTAAACCATCTGAAACTCGGCATCCACACCTGGTTAAGGAAAACCTCAAGACCAAGACGCTCACACACGCACGCGCACAAGCACACACGTGCACACACACAGAAACATGGTCTGCTATTGCACACAAAGCCTGAAGGCAAACAACACACACACACACACACACACACACACACACACACACACACACACACACACACACACACACACACACACACACACACACAAACTCACACACATACATAATATACCCACACACACACACACACACACACACACACACACACACACACAAATACATACATACATACATACATAAATACACACACATACCAACTCCTGCTCTTCTATTCCCTTTCTTCTCTCCCTCTGGCGCGGCGCTAATAATAAACACATTTAAGCTCGCCTTTCTCTCGGCCCCTGGTCAACACACACACACACACACACACACACACACACACACACACAAGCAATAAGAAAGCGCAGATAGGCAGAGTGGCCGGGCAGCTGAGCTCCCTAATAAAGTTCATATTGAGGGCCCCCTGCACCCCACGGGGAGAGGCTGGAGTTGGCAGCCAGGCGTGCCCACAGAGGGGAGAGGTGAGCAGGGCAGAAAGGGAGGGTGAGAGGGGGTGGCTGGATGCTGGGGCGAGGGCAGGTGGGTTTGATCAAGCACACCTGGGCCATTAACACCACGACTGACCCTAAAGGTCTGGTCACGCAGGGCTGACCCAGTTGTAGGCAGGCTTGAGAGAGGGAATAGGAGGGAGAAAAAAGAAAGAAAGAAAGAAAGAAAGAAAGAAAGGAAGAAAGAAAGAAAGAGAGAGAAAGAAAGACAGAAAGAAAGAAAGAAAGAAAGAGGAGATGGAAGCTAAAAAAGTAGAGAGAATAAAGAGAGAACAAAATGAAAGGTTATGACTGAGAATGGAAGAAAAGAGTAAGAAGGGACTTCTTCTTCTACACAGAGCTACAAACAGAAAGAAAAGAGAAAGAGAGAAAGAGAGAAAAGAGAGATGGAGAGAGAAAGAAGAGAGAGAGAAGGGAGAGAAGAGAGAAAGAAGAGAGAGAAGGGAGAGCTACAAGGCTGGACAGGGGCTCACACTCGCAGTACCTCCTCGTTAGAGCATCAGCTGTCGGCTGCAGCCAATGAGAGCTGACAGGTGACCAGCTCTACACCACTGAGAAACAGCGAGTTTAAAAACAAACACACACACACACACACACACACACACACACACACACACACACACACACACACAATCTGCTAAACTAAGCTATGAAGAGGAGAGAGAAAAGACCCAGAAACACTATCATCGTAACATGTCCCCACAGAAGAAAGCTACAGTGAGGGTGAATGAAGGGTCACCCAGCGTTGCTGAATCTGCCGTGGGATTAACCAGCTACTATAGCCTTAGTGGCCTCCAACCTTTAGCGTAATATGCTGGAGGGAGATGGAGATAGGGGTGGTGGTGGTGGTAGGTGGCCGCGGTGGTGGTAGTTTGGGGGCAGAATTCAGCTCTGATGAGGCCCAAGCGTGGGGATGTGTCCTTGGGCACGTGCTGGAGTGAGAGGATTTGACTCCAAATGCGGGGGTGGCCTGGCATCACTGTTTCCTATGTGACAACCAGTGTGTGTGTCTGTGGGCATATGGGTCAGTATCCTTTGTGTGTGTGCGTATGTGTGTGTGCGTATGTGTGTGTGTGTGTGTGTGTGTGTGTGTGTGTGTGTGTTTGTGTGTGCGTATGTGTGTGTGCGTATGTGTGTGTGCGTATGTGTGTGTGTGTGTGTGTCTGTGTATGGGCATATGGGTCAGTATCCTTTGTGTGTGTGTGTGTGTATGTTTCTGTCTGTGTGTGGGCATGTAGGTCTTTTATGTGTGTGTATGTGTGTGTGTGTGTGTGTATGTTTCTGTCTGTGTGTGGGCATGTAGGTCTTTTGTGTGTGTGTGTGTGAGAGAGATGTGTGTGTGTGTGTGTGTGTGTGTGTGTGTGTGTGTGAGAGAGATGTGTGTGTGTGTGTGTGTGAGAGTGTGAGAGTGAACGCCCTCATTGTCACAACAGTTCGCATTCTGTGTGATTGGCTCAGATAAGAGACAAATCATCTTAGCTGCGGGACGTTTTTCTCTCTCTTTCTCTCAGTCGTTCCCCCTCGTATTTTCTCCCCTCTTTCACTCTTTGTGCGTGCAGACTGCCTCAAGTGCATCATGGGTAGTGGCAGTGGCGGGGGCAGCACAGCTCTGGTTCTGGCTCGACTCACTCTCTCTGGCCTCCGTGTCCACCGTGCCAGCTGGCGGAACGCAGAGTGCTGGTCGGAACGTTCCAGAGGGTTCCACACAGCAGAGAGATAAGGAAAAGCTGCGGGCCCAGAGGGGCGCACAGAATGGCCTTACTGACGCCCACCACACTCACACAGAACTCACTCTGGCCTGCCTGCCTCACACAGACACAGACACACACACACACACACACACACACACACACACACACACACACAGACACACACACACACAGACACATACATACATACACACACACACACAGACACATACATACATACACACACACACACACACACACACACACACACACACACACACACAGACACATACATACACACACACACACACACACACACACACACACACACACACACAGACACACACAGACACACACACACACACACACACACACACACACACACACTCACACAAACACACAGATACAAACAGACGAAGCCTAGCAATCGGCTCACACTCTCCCATCTCCCACCCTTCACACATACAAATGGGCATTCAGTGGAGAGGACAGCTGTACCAGGCCAAAACACAGCCATGAATACCAGTGAGCTCGAGTCCGTCATTCAGCGCAACTCACATGTGATCAAAGCATCTTCTTGTGAGTGTGTGTGTGTGTGTGTGTGTGTGTGTTGCTGTGCTGAGTTTTGTTTTTTTGTAAGACAAAACTACCACTGTCCTATTTTGACTGTTTGCTCACAGCTTTAGCATTCATATCGTGTCCAAAAGCATTTCTAACATTCCGGGGCTGATCTAACCAAACTGAACTGAGGGTGTGTGTTTCGGTAAGGGGTGGCTGTGTCCAGTCACCGTGTTTTTTGGGGGGAGGTGTGTGTGTGTGTACTCATCACAGCAGAGCCAGCAGGCTGACGACAGACACCTCTCATCACCCCGTCTCATCCTCTGAGACGCCATTCGTCAACACACACCTAACAGAGCGTGGGTGAGCAGATACGCATTCAACAGAAAGACGTGCTTTCACACACACACAGACACACGCACACATTATATACACACAACGACACACAGTTTTCTCTCTCTTTCTCTATCGCACGCACGCATGCACGCACGTACGCACACACACACACACACACACACACACACACACACACACACACACACACCCACACACACACACACACACACACACACACACACACACACACACACAACCAAATATACCACTTTCTTGTGCTCAGTCCAAGCCTGAGAGCTGTACATGCATGTATATGAATGTTGACCTGATGTTATGGATCTGTTTTTAACTCTTTAAAGGAATGTGCTAGTCTGGCCATCGATCCCTACCTCCGTGCTCAAGCAATCAGAGAGACGAGGTCAGGGCCCGACCTGTCCGAGACTCTCTCCGCCAAACGAATGCCAAGTCGGACAGGCCCTGAGGAGCGCAGTTCACATGACCACAGCCCCTACTCCCTTCCTCCCTCCCTGCCTGCCCAACACAGAACAACACATCACCCCAGCACCTGTCCAGAAATGGACTCTTTCACCACCAGCTATACAAGGAGTCTCTTCCTCCTCCATCTCCTTCCTCTCAGTTTCTTTTCTCTCTCTCTCTCTCTCTCTCTCTCTCTCTCTCTCTCTCCACGTCTCATTTACCTGGAATGGGCTGCTTTGATTTCAGGGGACTGTCTCGATGACAGGTCTGGCCTCTGCTTGTTTTTGCGCCGAGGGGAACAAAGCCTCAGTGTGCTCCATTTTGGCCCCAATGAACACCTGCACTTTCAGATGGCTCCGTTTGTTTGTCCTAATTACCCAAAGCAACTAATTCGCTGTGAAACACATGTACATGATCACATATTCCATTCCCTCCAAACGAGGAGAGAATTTTCCTATTGTATCCAACGCTAATTACTCCTAAATAAACGGAACACTGATGCGATTTATTTTTATTTATTTTTTTCCCTCATCCCTGATTGCTCCAACGCAGCTGCACGCATCGTGGAGGCGGACGCGGAGGAAACAAAATGCACATCACACACAGATGTCCACTCACTCGTCTAATGATGCCATTTCTCTGCCCAGGGCTAATTGGCAGATCAAAGGCATGATAATGCCTCCAGTCACAAAAGAGCTGGTGACTCTCCACTGCTGTCTGCCACCGCACACACGAGCACCACGCAATCGCTCATTTCCCATCATGCAACAGGGGGCACATCAGAGCGACCCATCAGCACAGCAACCAACACATAGGGGAATAGTGGATGAGGTGAGGTGTGTGTGAGTGTTGGGGGGGGGGGCCTTCAAATGTGCATACACCCACAGGTATTGAAGCAATACGACTGTTCTCTCTGTTCCTGGCTGCCTTCCTGCTGTGTTAACTGGGCATGTATATTTCAGGAGTGGGGTGATGGGGGTGTATGCTGATGGTGGTGGTGGAGGTGGGTGGAGGCAGAGGAAAGTAGGAGTGGGGGTGGGGGTTTGGTATGCAGGAGGTAGAGGGCATTAATAAGTAAATGCACTGGTGCTTTTGATGCATGTTCACAGCACATGATTCAGCCTTTCTTCCTATGTCCTTGCACCTCCGGAACAAATACGGAGCGTGTTCCGAGACGGGGCGATGATGTTACACCCCCCTCCACCCCTCGCCCCCCGCCTCAGCTACCAATCATGTTCACACACACACACACACACACACACACACACACACACACACACACACACACACACACACACACACACACACACACACACACACACACACACACACTGTTTGGCCATGTTCTGGCATGTCTTGGTCTTTTTTGTTTGTTTCTTCTGGCAACATCAGCAGTGATCATGTTCAGCTGAGGGGATCTGTCGGGCTGGCTTGGCATGAGCGGGATTCTGGGTGAGTGGGTGAGGGGGGTGAGGGTTGGTTGGGTGGAGCAGAGACGGGTGCGAGAGGAGAGAGGTGTGCCAGGTCAGGTGGAAGAGTGGGGGGAGTGTGTGTGTGTGTGTGGGGGGGTTAGATGGGCATGATGGAGACTGATATCCACTCATCCAGACGTGGGGGCGGTCATCACCTGGAAGTGGGCACCACGGGTTGGCGCATGTGGGGCATGGGACTGTGATATACCTCAGACACTAGCCAGCAATAGACCACACACACACACACACACACACACACACACACACACGCACGCACATACACATGTACACACACACGGACGCACATACACATATACACACACACACACACACACATACACACATACACACACACACACACACACAAATGCAGACACGCACCTACACACACACACACACACACACACATACACAAGCACACACACATACACACACACATACACAAGCACACACACACACACACACATACACAAGCACACACACACACACACACACACACACACACACACACACACACACACATACACAAGCACACACACACACACACACACACACACACACACACACACACACACACACACACACATACATACAAACACAAACACACATGAACACACCTGTACCCTAAGGGTGGTCTACATTTCCAGTGACATGCATGTCTGGATGTCTGGATGTCACATGGGATTTACTGTAAAGCTGGGGCATTCTGTGGTGCGGCATACTCACCTCACCAGAGCAACCCTAAAGTCAACACAGACCCTGACACAAGTCCTCGCATACACACCAAACATGTCAGAGTCTGGAGACAAAACATAAAAGAGTTTCACTTTTTGGATAGGTTATTAAAAGACACAATGGACGAATGAATGGACAAGATAGAAAGATGTGGAGACAACCACACACTTAATAAATAAAAGGGTTCTATCTAAAAAACTCTAGGATTTTTTTACAAATTCTAGGAATCATTTTGATGCCTTCTCCATACAAACCAGGATCTATACACCTTAATAGAGCTGCAAAGGTGTCCCACGGAGAACACTGACAACAACATCAGCGCACCCAAAGCATACATAAGTCCAAGTCGGATTTTTTTTCTGAGAGGGACAAGCTGAATAGGCTGAATAGCAATGGGTGTAAGGATGGAAAGATGGATGAATTAATGGATGAACGAATGGAAAATAGCTTGAGAGATAAATGGAGATTTTTCTTGCAGTCAAGGCCTTCTCTTCTGTTTCACACAAGCCGTCAACTGGAGGTAAAAAAAAAATATATATTTAAAAAATGGGAACAGGGACAGAGTTGCGTGTGAAGCAGAGCCTGGGGAAATAGCTGACTGAGGTAGAAACTGCTATGGAAATGTAAATTCCAGCCGCAGCAACAGAGAGAGAGAGAGAGAGAGAGAGAGAGAGAAAGAGAAAGAGAAAGAGAGAGAGAGAAACTACATTTAAAAAGGGACACGAAATGCCAGAGAATGAAATATGACATCAATTAACACCAAACAACACGTAATAGGAATATAAATGAACAGTCTACAAGTGAAGGAAATCGTCAAATGGTTGCAAATGCATAAAACTCACCCGAATAAAACACAAAAAATAATTAAAAAAAGAGTGAGCGGGAGAGTGAGAGAGGGGGGGGGGGCAAGAGGAGGGGTGTGGGAGAGTAGCATGAATCTGTGGAGTGGGCGACAGTCATCTGCACCTGTATCAGTGGGCTCCGTGAGCACAGATGAAAAGTGTGGGGCAGACTGGTTATCAGGGTGGCTATCTGCTATCTGCTATGTGCCCACTCACAGAGATCGAAATGGGTCCCTCCCCTGGAGCAGGGGGACCACCTGAGCGCCTGGCAGAGGAGGAGAGAAGGTTCTCACTCACTCACTCACTCTCTCTTTTTCACCCATTCACTTGCCCCCTATCTCTCACTCTCTCACCCACTCTCTCTTTTTCACCCATTCACTTACCCCCTATCTCTCACTCTCTCACCCAGTCTCATTCACTCACTCTTTTTCACTTACCCCCTATCTCAGTCTCATTGACTTACCCCCTCTCTCACACTCTCACTCACTTGCCTTTCTTTTCCCTCTCTCTCTCTCTCTCTCTCTCTCTCTCTCTCTATTCTCTCTCTACCTTTCTTCCTCTCCCTATTTTTCTCTTCTCAGTCTCTGTACTATTTCTCTCTCCCTCCTTCTCTCCCTCCTCCCCTCAAACACTCTCTCTATCCCATCTCCTTCCCGCACTCGTTCACTCAGTCCAGCCTTTCAACTTGAGCACAAGTAGGTGGGTGACCCCTCCTGACCTGACCTGCTTGTGCACCGCTAAAACCAACCCCCCCCCCCCCCCTGAAACGAGCGGGCGAACGAGAGCACGTCTGCCCCTTCCCTCCTTTTTCATTATCCCTCCGTTTCGAGGCCAGTCAAGTGTGTTACGGAGCGAACAAAACAACGGGGGGGGGGGGGTTGGGGGGCAGGGGTAGAGTGAGTGTTTGTAAGAGAGAGAGAGAGAGAGCTGAAGAGAGAAGGAAAATAGGAGCAGCACTGGTAGATAAGTCTGAGCTGTAATTTAATGAAAGCCGGTGAAAATGTTTACTCCATTCGATTGGAATGTTCTCTGGCTGCACTTTATAATTAAAGATGAAATAAGCCGGCACACACAAGGAGAGCTTCGCTCTCACCATGGGTCTCTCCCCACTACGCATTAAGGGAGGTATGTGTGGGTTTATCGCTCTCACGACGCAGAGAGGAGGAGAGAGACAAGGAGAGGGAGAGAGAGAGAGAGAGAGAGAGAGAGAGAGAGAGTGAGAGGGCTACATAAAGGAAGTGAAATATGATCACTGGACAGTCAGTGACCCCCACTCTGTGCTCTCTCTTATTTCCAAGCACAAAGACCCTCCAGAAGGACAAGGAACCATGGCCAACACCAACCTGGCTTCATTGGCCAATGCTATACATTACATTACATGTATACCACACACACACACATACACACACGCACACACACACAAAATCAAACACAAACAAAAACAGAAATAGTGGACACATGAGATCGTGTGTGTGTTCTCAATCAGCACAACACATGGCATTAGCTACAGCCTGTTTTCTTTTACGGGTCCCAATCATCTTCCCGGCCCGTCTGGTCTCTCATGCAGCGGAGAGTGACCGGCCTTTGGTTTCAGGGCCTGAGGTGAGGCCAGAGGCTGGGGTGCTCATGTAAACCAAAACTCAAGGCACCATCGAGTGCCTCGATATGTGTTCTGTGCTACGTCTCAGAGAAGATGAGAGTAAAGGAGTGGACAGGAGAGGGGAGGAGAGGAGAAGAGAAGAGAGGAAAGGAGTGGTGAGGAGAGGAGAGGAGAGGAAAGGAGAGAAGAAGAAAGGAGCCATAGAGGTGAGGAGAGAAGATGAGAGTAAAGGAGTGGACAGGAGAGGATGCAGCCCTAGAGACAGGAGAGCAGACAAGGGGGAGGCTGTCAGCACCACATCTGAGATAGCAGAGCCATCTCTCTCTGACGAGGCCGCGTTTGTCTTCCGGGCAACTTTTCTAGAGACAGCAAGCAGGATGGCACAAAGACAATACGTGTGTGAATGTGTGTGTGTGTGTGTGCGTGTGTGTGTGTGTGTGTGTGTGTGTGTGTGTGTGTGTGTGTGTGTGTGTGTGTGTGTAGACGCGCGTGTCGCTCCGGGGCTTGCCGGTACACACCCTGCGGGGACGAGGCTTTGGAGTGCTGTTGGAGACGCAGAGACGCAGGCGCTTTTTGATCTGCCAGCTCTTTCTGGACAGCGCACAACTTCTCTTGGCCTTGATGCACAGGGTTGTGAAATGGAGATGCAGGTCTTGCATACACACACACACACAGTCTCTCTCTCTCTCTCTCTCTCTCTCTCTCTCTCTCTCTCTCTATGTCTCTCTCTCTCTCTACCTGTCTCTCTCTCTCCATCTCTCTATGTCTCTCTCTCTCTCTACCTGTCTCTGTTCCTCCATCTCTCTATCTCTATCTCTCTCTCTCCATCTCTCGCTCTGTATCTCTGTCTCTCTATCTCTCTCTCTCTCTCTCTGTCTCTGTCTCTCTTCTGTCTGTTGTTGCTCCCGCATGAAAGAGCACTCAGTCAGAACAAGGGGAAGAGGGGAAGTACAAAGCCGCAAAGAAA
>NW_027468587.1:19709240-19714240 GCF_046254945.1 Alosa pseudoharengus | reverse complement strand
GCTCCTGCCTCTGTGAGTCTGCTGTTGGCCCCATGCGTCCCCCTCACCAGGCTAACAACGTGTGCATTAGTTTGCCAGGTTTTAGGGTATTGGAATGGAGGACGGATGTTTATTAGCTTTGATTAATTACCGTAAAGGAAGGGAGAGAGAGAGGTTCAGAGGTACGTCTCATTGTTCCTCACCGACCTCTCCCCTGACAGAGGCAACACACACATGGGGCCAATGGGGTGGGGATGGGTAGGGTGGGGGTTGCTGGTACACAGAGCAGTTCACACACACATTAAAGCAAACACAGAGACAAACACACCACACACTTCGCTCAATGTTGGAGCATGGTGTCAACCTGGGCTTTAGTAAGTGTGAGGGTATGAGTGTGTGTGTTATGGATTGTCGATCTGTGATCTGGTGTGTGTGTGTGTGTGTGTGTGTGTGTGTGTGTGTATATTAAGTGGCACACATGGCAGTTGTGAGTGCAAACATACAAAAGACATTTCACACATACACAAACACACACAGAGTGGTCACACTTGTGTGTGTGTTTGTGGTGCCAGTGGTGTGCGTTTGCTCCCCTCGTCAGGTCATTACTTAAACACACATGTGAGGGAGGTGTTGATGGGGACAGTGTCACCTGTGTCTACTGGGATTTGACAGAATTGGCGCTGAAAAAGCTATATCGGTGATCTATCACCTCCTGTGTATGTGTGTGTGTGTGTGTGTGTGTGTGTGTGTGTGTGTGTAATGCAATATTTTTCCAGTGATAATTATGCTCTCAAACCATTGGTTTCAAATAATCCAATAGATTTAATATTCATACGAAGTATGTACAAAATAGTTGTTATCATTTTTATGTTTTGATTTGCTGAAAAGTATGGTCCCAGAGTAACAAACACAAACACATCCATTCACTGATGCACTGCTAAAGTTGTCTGAAACAATATGAAAAAAAACTGAAGTGAGCAAAACAACCAGACGGAAAAAAAAAACAAGAGCACAAGCTTCGGAAGCCAAAATATATCTCCATATAACATGACACTGGAGGGCTTTAACAAGATGCTACACACAATAAACACACTCGCGTGGCGCGCAACAACAGCAGCCCTCACAGATTCATCTCTCAGCCAGCGAAAGTTGGCAGAAGGTCTACAGCTCATCAGAGATAGGCACGCCACTGGGGGAGCTCGGTACTTGGAAGGCTGTTTTGGGCTGCTTTAAATGGCCTGCTTTACTATTCAGTGTATTGCTGGGCTTCCCATATGCTAGCTCGCTAAAGTCACAATTAACTCTATTTTTGTGCAAAATAATGCGTTTGAAAATTAGATTTTTGCCTATGGATCACATGGACAGCATTGCTAATAGCCCGCTAACACAACCCCCTATTAGCTCGCAGGCATGATTTTTTATGCTGAGCACCAGTTAATCAGCTTTTATCTGCATTAAACAGAGAAAGGCTAGGCTAGCATTCCTCTCCCACAATAAATAACCACTTCAGGGAAGAGAAAACAACTCGGTGGGCAATCAGATTTTAATAATTAAGCAGAGGACTCTGTATCCGTACGGAGGATCTGCAGTAATTAGGTCCAATATCTCATGGTATGGTAGCACAGAAGATTCAGTAGGAGTGGTTCACTATGACTAGCCGCTCTATGGCCTAGAAGTGGTCAGGTACAACACTGTACTCTGGCTGGGAGTGTGAAGGTAGCGCTGGAGTAAGTAGGGGAAAGAGGCTGAGGGGAAGTCTCCTCTCTTTACCTCCTGACCTCCTCCTGCTGATCTCCTGCTGTCCAGCCTGTGTACTCCTGGAAATGCCCTCTGTGTGGGTTCTTTAAAAGGCCAAACAGAATTTACATGCAAACACAAATGATTCTGCCCGGGCTGAAAACATACATAAGTCTTAATAAAAGAAATTTCAAAGATCTTTCAAGGGTCTTCCGATGAAACCTTTGGACCTAAGCACCTGATATAAGAAAAGATTTTAAATTGTATCTCTCTCGTGGAGATTTCCTCCTTGCCTTGAGCTATGGAAATTCAGGTTCAAGAATTGTTGGCATCTGTCTAAGCAGCCAACTTGATCTTATTGGTCCGGTATGGTTCTCCTATCAAGAGGTGGAAGAGGTGGAAGCAATGGGTAAAAATCAGCTGGCTGGGTTCCCGAAAAGTCTTTTTTTTCTTCTGCACGGTCGGAGCGCCCCAGCACAGTCCAGTACAGCACTGTGTCCAGTGAGCCCCATTCTCCACAGAGCTCTCCCAAACATCCTTATAGGTCTCACTCAAGCCCCACCACTAACCTGCTTTCAGAGGCAGGAAAGGGAGGAGGAGAGGAGAGGAGGTGAGGAGAAGAGGAGAGGAGAAGAGGAAAGGAGTAAACAGATTCAGCTCAGTTCACCCCCCCTGGTGAGACCCTGCCACCCCCTCAGCCTCACCATGTGCTCCTTATTTCCTCCCCAGAGGGGGTGCTCCTTGATGGAGCTTCAAGAGGGGAGGGGGTCTCTGAGTGTCTTGGACACTTCTGGGGTTCAAAGGTCAAACCAGGCAAACTTGAGAGAAACCCTCCCCATGGAGCAGCTCTTGGGGGAGTGTGATCTCCGCTTCTGCCTCTGGGCTCCTGGGGAACCCTGCCAGCCCGCGCGCAAGAGAGGACTTCTTTGGTTTTGCCGTTCTTGGACCAGAACTTCCCGTCAGCCGCCAGAGTGTGCGAGAGCGTGTCTAACACGGTCCGCCATGAGACACGCTTTTAACAGGCTTCCTGTCAGCTGGCTGAGAGAAAAGAGGAGCAGCCCTACTTCTCTAAGTCCTGGATTTAATGCAGTGTTCTAACTAAGTGGATTATAAAATAAAAAAATGAAATAAAAAAAGTATGCCAAGCTTCCCCTCGTGAGTATAGGGAAAGAGAGAGAGAGGTAGATAGAGAGAGAGAGAGAGAGCAAGAGAAAGAAAAAAAAGTGACAGGGTGCTTAAGAAGAGAATCCCTGATCCCTGTAATGAACAGCGTGTCATTTGAACGCTGCATTATTGATGCCTGGGACTTGTCTACGGCAAACACGCTATCAAGAGGCGAGAACGGCAACTTTTCAATTATTACAGTGAGCGGCGGGAGATGGAAGATTCTGATAGGAGACTGCGCATTCCTCAAGCCTCCACGGCCTCACTGAGGAGAATGAGGAGAGAACGCGAGGAGAGAAACGAGAGATAGGGAACTGTGGGAGAGAGGGAGAGAGAGAGGGAGAGAGAGAAGGAGGAGAAGGAGGAGAGAACGTGAGGGGCACGAGGAGAAACAAGAGATATGGAACTGGGAGAGAGAGAGCGAGAGAGGGAGGAGGAGGAGAGAATGCGAGGGGTAAGAGGAGAAACAAGAGAAATGGAACTGGGGGAGAGAGAGAGAGAGAGAGAGAGATAGAGGAGAGATGAGGAGAGAAGGAAAGAAATGAAAGAGGGAAGCCAGAGTGGCGCCTTCGCATTCATCCCTCATTGTGAATAGGAGGAAAGAAAGAAAGAAGGAAAAGACACCTTGAACATCTCTGAATGGACCGGCACAGGCACGATGACTTTCAGATGAGCGTGGACACCTCAGAGAACAAAAACGGGCTGTTCACCCGCGATCAGGGATGACACAGTCAGAGATGCCCGGTGGGGAGTGGGCAGCCCACTCTAGCTGCAGTAAGCAGCTCAGACTGAGTGGATGCAAGCACCCACCCACACAAGACAGAGATATAATAGATGCACTTTGCGGAGATGTGGAGAAATAAATAAATATAGCCGTGTTTCCATTAGTGTTGGTTTGCATTAATGAAAACTCAGCTCATGTCGCCCAAATTGTGAGCACCACTCAAGCCGTGTTTTTCACAGTTATTCCTGCTCCCTTCTGTGCCAATTAAGTCCGCTATGACCGTACAGGGGAAGAGGCACAGACTCAGAAAAGATAAAAACAAGTCGATGATAAATGCTCCTTCTCAACTAGCCATGGACGCTTTTCCCAGTGGTGATTCTTACAGACTCTCAGGGGGTAATAAAGGGAGAGTGATGGCAGAAAGTAACATGAGGAACTCACTGAGGGTGGGGGGGGGGAGGCTGTGAGGCGAAACTCAATCCAGTGGCAGGACCGCCCGATGGGTCAGAGGTCAAGAGGGAACCCTTGTGAAGATCAGGTGTGGACAAGACCTTTGCAACTCCTTTTGAAACGCTTGGCAGGGTGGGTAGGGGATGAGGAGGAGGAAGGGGGGAGGAAAGTCTGGTCAAAGCAGGGGGTGGACGGGAGGGAGTAAAATTCACAGGCTGCTTATGAACAGGGGTCCTG
The DNA here is from genome assembly GCF_046254945.1 of Alosa pseudoharengus. Classification (NCBI taxonomy): domain Eukaryota; kingdom Metazoa; phylum Chordata; class Actinopteri; order Clupeiformes; family Clupeidae; genus Alosa; species Alosa pseudoharengus. Next base: position 19,709,949 of record NW_027468587.1, on the reverse strand, counting down.
CCATTCTCACTGGGCTGTCCATGCCTGTTCACAAATCAAGTATATAACCCCCCCCCCCCATTTCCTCACAGTAGCAGACATGACTAAGGCCTGCCAATCATACTGACTCATAAAAACAACCTCAAAAACATACCTCCGTCCATATACTATGATTCTTTCCTCATTTTCTGTGTTATTTCTGTTTGGCGTTTTTGAAAGAGCAGACTCTCAGGGTGGCTCATTTGAAAAGGAGCTTTATTGGGCTGGAATATGTTGTTGAAGACCATTAAAACTTCATGAAATCAAAACTGTTAATTATTCATCATTCAGCTCGGCTCAGTCAGGGAGAAGCTGGACTGAGGAAGTGATGTAATCAGAGCAAAAATTCCAGAAATTAACTCCAATACCCAAAACCCCCCCACCCACCAACCCCACCCCACCCCACACCACAACCCAACCCGACCGAAAGTATTCAGAATAAGTGCCGCCACACAGATGGAGAGTGGAAAATCTGCTCCTTTTCATGTCTCGCTTGTTGTCGCTTTCCTTTAGTGTCGGTATCTGCCCCCCAGTGATAGATGGGACCATTCTGACAGTGGGAGTATGTGTATGTGTGTGTGTGTGTGTGTGTGTGTGTGTGTATGTGTGGTGGGGGGGGGGAGGTGAATGAAAGGACATTTGGTTTCTTTCAACAGAGCCTGGTTCCATTTCATGATTTCATGGGCTGACA
>NW_027468587.1:19676740-19704240 GCF_046254945.1 Alosa pseudoharengus | reverse complement strand
GGTCCCCCTCTCTCCTCATGAGCGTGGACATCCATTTCCCATTGATCTGCTAATGGATGCCACTGCAGCTGGGCAGGAACGGGGAGCCTAAACGCCTCTCTGCTGGTGATGTTTTTGTCTGGCTTTTGAGCCCCCCGTCGCCCTCTTGACACACACACACACACACACACACACACACACACACACACACACACACACACACACATTTTTCCTCTTTGTCTGATAGCACTTCAATCACCTGGGAAACATCAATTGCTTACTTTGATAAACAAATTTGCTGCTGAAATCCCAGATCACTCAGTTTAAATTGAGAGCATTTTGAGAGCAATTTCCTTCTTCCACTGAAAAAGGGGATTTAAAAAAAAAAAAGAAGAGAAACACATAAAGGAGAGTGAGAGAGTAAGGGGTGGGGGAGGGCTCTTCTCCAGGAATTAACACAAATCCTTGCGAGCGTGTCCAATTTAACAATTAAGATCAAAAGTGGAGGCTGAATCGGAGTCGGTGGGGCTGTCCTCCAAAACAGTTAACCATGGGGCCAACTGGGAGATTGTCAAAGAGTAGGTGGAGGGAGGGGGGTAGACTGGGTAGGGGCATGTGGCAGTGGTGGATGCGGGAGAGGAGGGGTGAGGTGGTGAGGGACAGTTCAGATGACCTTGTCCTACTTCGTCATTTAAAAAGGCCATCCCCTGGGCCACCCTGCATATCCTGTCAATAACCTATTATAACACAATGGTGGGGTGGAGGCTGCTGCTGTGGCATGAAGCTCAATTAACTAAGGAGAGGATGTGGACAAAGAGATCAAAAACAAACGAGGCAGAGAGAGAGATAGAGAGAGAGAAGGCAAGAGAGAGAGGGGGGGGGGACCAGGCGAAACAGTGGAACGAGGGAGAGAACGAAAGAGGCCACAGGGAGTGAATGTTAAAAAAGAGGAGGGGAGGATAAGAGTAAAAGGAGAGAAGAGCACTGAAACATGGTGGTTACTTTGATGGAGTACCCTCATTTACAGATCGGCGCTCGCTCTCCGAGGAGAGTCAGCCGTCTCACACACACACACACACACACACACACAAACATATACACAAACACGTACGGTACACTCACACACTCAAACAAAAAGGCAGCGGCATCTCCCCGCTCGCCGACTGTCACGTTCTGCGGCTGAAAAGTGCTTATTTAACCAAAGACGAGTGGAGACTAGCGAGGGTAGGAAGAGGAGGAGGAGATAGAGAGAGCGAAAGAGCAACAGAGAGAGAGAGAGAGAGAGAGAGAGAGAGTGTGAGAGAGAGAGAAAAGACGGGTTATTTCAGACGTGGGTGGGTCGGGGTGCTGTGAGCCCATTACGGTGGCCCTTGGAGCTCCGTGGCGATGGAAAGTGAGCAATCATTAGGGCTCTCCAGTGACGAGCGGCGCCATGCCTCACTGGCATGTGACAGAGACCGATGCTTCACATCGCTCGCTCGCTCGCACCCTGCCGCTCGCTGGACCAAACACACATGCCTACACGCAGCTACAGCAGCCCAGCGCAAAAATCACCCCTTCTAACCACACACACACACACACACACACACACACACACACACACACACACACACACACATAGCCCCCAGTACTAGTGTGTGTCCTCCCCTCCAACTGTGTTTTCCTTGCTCGTACACAAGTCACCCTGATTCGAACTGACCAAAGCACTTCTCCAGGGCTTCATTTGCCATCAAAAAGATCATTTCAGAATGTTTTTTTTTTACTTCTTAACAATGCTATATCCTGCAGCATTGTCTAACCCACCACCCACAATCACACATAATCACACACAAACAGGCATACATCACTAAACACACACACATACACCAGTAAGCATGCACAGCAATAATAAAACTTGATTTGCTTTCCTTTCCCCTTTCTATCTATCTATCTATCTATCTATCTATCTATCTATCTATCTATCTTTTTTCTCTCTCCTTGCAGATCACCACTCATGGCTTGAGTGAAATCTCATGTGCATGTGTGTGTATGTGCATTTGTGTGTTTGTGTCTGTGTGTGCATGTGCATATGTGTGTGTGTGTGTGTGTGTGTGTGTGTGTGTGTGTGTGTGTGTGTGTGTGTGTGTGTGTGTGTGTGTTATGTGTGTGTGTGTGTGTGTGTGTGTGTGTGTGTGTGTGTGTGTGTGTGTGTGTGTGTGTGTGTGTGTGTGTGTGTGTGTGCGTGTGTGTGTATGTGATTGTGCGTGTGTTCCTGTAATGGCCTCTTCTGCGCACTCACACTCCCAGGCGTGTCTTGGGGCTCTGCACAGATGTGAAGAGGGACTAATTGCACAGATTTTTATAAAAACGGGTGAGACACTGGTGGTCTGGGGAGCCCCCAAGCACTCCCAATGCAGTCAGGAGGAGGAGGAGGAGGAGGAGGAGGAGGAGGAGGAGACGCAAACACATAAATAAATACAATCAAGCATTCAGTCTGTCATCTAAATCTGACAGTCAAGGGCGCCGAACCGGAGAAAATGAGGGAAAGCATGCTTTTTCCACCGTTATAATTTGATGACAGGATGGAGCAGACTTTTTCTCTCTCTCTCTCTCTGTATGTCTCTCTCTCTGTCTGTATTTCTCTCTCTCTCACTATCTCTTTGCATCAAAAGGAAAATCTGTTCCTGAGGAGAGAACAATGGCATGCGATGAGTCTCTGTATTATTCAGGGAATGCACAATAAGAATTACTTTCAAACATATCTACTTCCTCTCCTCTGGAATGTTCCACTTCTCCGAGTATGACCAAACGGATACCGCTACGCTTCTCTAATATATGGCCCAAATAATGGGAAAACTAGTGTCTTCGTACCGTCAAACCTGCTATTGTTTAATTAAATATCACAAACTCAGTTTGAGTCCTCTTGATTATTAGAAACAAAAATGAAAGTACCATTAGAACACACATTGCCCAGATCAAGTGCTAGATTCATGACAGAACTTATGCTAACCTTATATGACATTGTCTTTAAATTGAATCACAGCATGAAATCACATGAAATCTCCAATGACATGACCCATGACCTGGGGACTACTGAGTCCAACTCACACACCGATAATCCTCTTTGTCCTACTACCTACTACCTCGGACTGAGGTGTCCAGGAAAAACCTGAGACGTAAATTAGCCTCGCCAACGCAGCACTGGCATCTCGCAGGCTCGTCAGTAATCGCTGCCCTGCGCTCATCAGATCCCCTCGGCTCGTCGCTCATCAGATCCCCTCGGCTCGGCGCTCTCTCTGGCCAGTGCGGTCACGTTTGCAGCTCGCCTAATGGAAGCTGACAACCTCCTCTGCCACGTCCTGGGTCCTCGCCCGCTAGGCCGCCCGCCCGCCCGCCCGCCGCCCCGCCGCCTCTCGCCCTCCTTGCTGGGCCCCCGTGCACTCGACCCAAGAGGAGTCAGGGAGAAACCAACAGGGAGGAGGTGTGGGTTGGGTTGGAGGTTGAGTCAGGTTGAGTCAGGAGGGGCAAGTGCAGAAGAGAGACACTCTTCTGAGCGACTGGGCAGCCGCGTGGGAGACAAAAGGGAGCATGGCCTAATTATACTTCCAGACAAACAGCGCACTTGCCGTGTCAAGCAGTCGCTGCAGTGGCGGGGGGGGGGGGGGCTCAAAGTGAGGTTCAGAGATCACTTGGACTCAAAGTAAAGGCAGCGACGAGATAAGAGGGAGAGCTCTGTGTCTACATGAGCACAGGGCACAGTCTCCATCTCTGTGGCTGAGCGAACCAGGAGCTGTTCAGCCTGGACAAGGTTCAAACTCCCAAGCACCATCTAATAAATAGCACTTTAAACAGTGCAAATGAAACACTTAAAAAGTGTCCTTTCTCATTTCTTCAGATTAGCATTGGTTGTACTGTGCAGAGAGGGGCGAACCAAGTACTGATGAAATGCAAGAGCCTCACTTATAAGTCACTTTGCATAAAAGATTCTGTCAAATGATTGCATGTGAATGTAAAGCAAAAGAGACGTTTTGACAAGATATTTTCAAGGACTCCTGATTGAAACTGGAAGATGTGAATGAATTGCCTCAGAAGTCCAACATTCATGGCTCTGGCAGACTCCAATGTCAAACATGAAGTGTCTACCAACTCCATAATCTTGCTGCTGAGTAGTTATTTTCATGATAATCCTGAGCTTTATCACCAATGAGGAACCTGGAAGAGGTTTGATTCCAAGATAAGACCAAGTCCAAAGACATCCGAGTCCAAGTCAAGAGAGACAGAGTTGAGACAAAGAGACATTTTTCAAAGGAATTCTTGAGACCACTAACTTACCTGTGTACAATTTTGCTATGATGTTAGAAACATTGTATATCTACTTCTTTTTACACTATTAGGTCATACTGTTACAGCACTTTCACGTTAGGCTGGCATTGATTAATAGGTGGCCAATGTCAATGCCCAGCCATTGCAGATGGATTTTGAATTACAATGTAATTAAAAATGTTCTCTGTACATGATCACTTAATTAATGATTCTGTTTTTGAAAGAGGAGAACATTTTTAAGCCTGTTAGATTCGGTCAAGACCATCTAGAATATTTGGTGAGACCAATGGCCAAGACCAAGACAAGCCCTAAAAATACATCTTGAGTCGAGTACTAAAATGCTCAATAAAAATGTGATTTATGAATATTAAAAATGGTGATACCATGAAACCAAATTCTTCACATAAAAGAGACAACATGCAGGTAGAAAACTGCATATGTTTTCCCATCAACAACTGTTCATATTATAGCCTTTTGTTTCTCTCTGTATGGTACCGTTAGTTTATTGTGCACTTTCTGTGGTTTATTCTGTGGTTTGCTGCTACAGTCATAAATTATATGAAGCTATTATGCAGGATAACAGGTGAGCAGTAGTTTTGAGTGAAGCTCTTCTTAAGACCTAGGACTTGCTTGAGGAGAATATCTAATAACTGTATGTGGTGACAGTTACATTAAAAATCTGAACACTTCACTTGCAAACAACTGCGCTGTCTTACTGTAGGGCTGTGGCTGGTATATGAAGTGCTTTCTCAGGTTTAGTTTTTCTTTTTGTCATTTTTATGAGTTTCTAGTCATTTCTTATTATTTCCCCCATTCTCTCATTTTCTCCAGCACTACAGGCTAAACTCTTCATGCTAGAGCCTTTTCTGTCTTCCAGTGTTCCAGGAAAGATAAAGCTTGCCCCTTGTGCTGATTTTTTTACTTTCATGGCCGTACCGATTCCTCCGGGCAGGAGAAAGTAAAGCTCTTGTAAAAGAGCGCGGATGAAAGGGGGCTCTCCCTATGTAGAGCACACCAGCCATTATCAGTGTTTACCAAGTTCACCGAGCCGCCGCAGGGATCATCTTTTGGGGGTATTGGGGTGGTGGTGATGGCATTGAGGGTGTGTGTGTGTGTGTGTGTGTGAGTGTGTGTGTGTGTGTGTGTGTGTGTGTGTGTGCAATGACTTAGAGAACTGCCCTGAAGTCACACACACACACACACAGGCTGTATCGTAATGGTAATGGCGCGGGACAAACGGCTATGCCCCAGCCGTGTGAGCAGCTTGTTAATTAAATGCTATCCGACACCGAGGTGAGTAGCACACACACACTAGTGTCTCCCAAACACCACTGCAGGCATGCATCCAAACATACACATTAGCCAGGCCGAAACATGAACACAGGGCACATATTCATCACGCAAAAGGCTTTACTCCTCTGCACATGCATACTGAGAGCAACGTTCCTTAGAATCATCCATAAATATTCCACTTAGAACACAGTGAGTTAGAACAAAGCTCTTAGTGGTATTCACGGATTTCCTAATGTGGCCAATTTCTGAGTAGACTTTTAAAACTATCCTCTACAAGGAACAGCTCAAATACCTTTTTAAATAGTTGTCTCAAGTCTGTTTTGTAAATAAGACTATATCTATTAAAAAGCCCCAGATTATTGTGTGAAGAAGACAAACTAATAACATAAACCAATTTTGATAGTGTCACATTTTTTCGTGTATATTGGAGTGTACCTCTGCCAGTTATGTCTCTTTCAACTGTGCCAAGAAAAGAAAGAGATGTATGTCTGCTCTGCTTTTGCAGCTGGTGCTTCAGATCGAACATTAGGTGTCAGGAATCAAAAACAAAGGGATAGAGAGAAAAAGAGGTAAAGAGAAAGAGAGGTGGAGAGAGAGAGAAGAGGGAAGAAGAGTGGGAAAACATCCAGCGCTGCGTTCGCAGATGGGACTGCTTTATCTAAACTTTGCTTCAGAGCAGGAAGAAAATAAACATTACTCTTCAAAACACTCAAACGGCATGTGCAAGCACAAGACCAGACAATGGTTTCAAGAATAATGATCTCCCAGAAGGCCTTTGCTTTGGCTCGCGTTCTTCCACAATCATGTGTATGGGTGAAAGAATCCTCCAGACTGCATCTTGAGACCAAACAGATACCAGTGTTCAAGGAGTTGTTTTCTCACGGTTTTAAAAATATATGTGCTTGTGTCTGTGTGTATTTGCGTGTTTCTGTCTGTGTCTACATGTGTGTGAGTGAGTGTGAATGTGTGTGTGTGTGTGTGTGTGTGTGTGTGTGTGTGTGTATGTGTGTGTGTGTGTGTGTGTGTGTGTGTGTGTCTGTCTGTCTGTGTGTGTGTTTTATTATAACTTTTGAGAAGTGATTTGCTCCATACTGTGAAACTTCAGAAACTTCAGCAGGGGCCGCATCAATGCAAAGGAAAGCAAAGCAGTCGCATCATTGGCTAAATGACTAAGACTATTCAACACAGAACAGCCAGCCCCAGGCTATCTCCTGCCTCTACAGAACATCGCCTGCCACCGCTGTTTCTTTTTAAAGACAAAACTGGAGCTTCTACTCAATTTTACATGTGTCTTAGCAGCGTGCTTCCACCAGGGCCCCCAAAAACCTCCACATCCGAGCATCTACACTGAGTAAGACAGATGTAGTGAGCCTGAACGAGCCAGTGGGCAGATCTGATGACTGATGAGCTTGTGACTGCTGAAGATGCGAGATTTATGACCAGCGATGTGTCTCTGAGTTTTCTGAGCAAATAAAGTCGTGAGTCATATTTACTTCCGCCTCTGATTTTTACCCCAACTGAGCACCCACAAAAGCGGGTGACTTAAACCAGAGTGTCAGATGATTACTCTGTCATGATCCATGATGGATTGGCTTTACCTTACATAAACAAACTTTCCTGTCCCACACATAAACACTCTGTCCTGTGCGACTTCAACGGGGAGGAACTGCCAGGGCCACATGTGTTTCGTCTGGGTTTCCAGGTGGATAAATAGCCTTAATTACTCCAAACAAACAGCACACATAGGTTCTCTGATTAAGGAGATTGGGGCTTTAGATTTATCTAAACCACTCCACCACTTCTGTGAAACTCATGGGTTTAATTAGAGGCTTTCCACCAACATTTACTTTGGGATGGGTGGCTTGATAACTCAAGCTCCAAAGGAACCATATAATGCACATAAAGAGTTCAACTAATCTTACAGTGCTTCCTCTCGTTTCTGCTGTCTGTATTTTGTATCTCTGTCTGTCTGTCTGTCAACTAGTAGACCCACTTTTTATTTGTCTATGGATAGTGTAAATTAGACAAAATGAACATTAGGCTAAATGCAGCTCTCAACAGATCATATCCGTTGTTGACCTTTATCGCTTTACCATGCGAGGTTTCTCATTCCTTTACGCAAAGCCACAAGCACATATCAAAGCGTGCTTGCTGATCTCTCTCATGTGTTCGACAGACTTGGTGCCTGAATTTGCTTTAAGTGTTGGTGAGGTAACCGAAGGCTTTAATCCTGTTTACCCAATTACTGGCCTGTCGGGCGTAAACATCTATCAACAGAGTGGCAGGGATGTGGCGAAGACGCGAAACGCTTCGATGGTAGCACACACAACTCCCTGCACTACAGATGAAGACTGACTGACTCATGACTGATTGACTTCATGTTTTTGCATTTCTGTGTTCCGATTAGGGACACAATAGCTAAACATCTTTCACATTATGCCGGTATGACTATGATAATAATTATACACCCTCTCTCAGCATATTCTATTGAGGGGTTTTTATGTTAGAAGGCTATCGTTGTGTCTCTAAATTATATGTGAGTCTATCTATATGCGCTAAATAACTAACGAACTTACTGCTTCTTTTCACATGTATGAATGCCTTTAGTTAATATTTGCCAATACAATGTTCGTGGAGTTCGCCACCCAGCGACAGCTCACGGTGTGTGGGTAAGGACTGTCACAGTGGTCGCACTGTCTCTGATGCTTCTCGGCATCAACGGACACTGTTGTGCTTCTATCGTATCCAGTGATTACGCATTGCAACTATATAGGTGTATTTTCACGTAAGGTTAGTGTCCAAAGCTACAAGGTAGGATACCCTAGACCGTTGAACAGATGCAAATGAAAACGAACATTTGTCGGAAATTACAATATTGTATCGAAAAGTGTTCTTACCTCTCATGTTCTGAATTTTAACCACCACCTCGGTCATGGACTTCAGTCTCTGCGCCAAGTACAGCCGACCTGAGTCGCGCTCAATCTGAACCGGAGCATCAGCTTCTGATATCACTTCAAACCACTTCTTTTCGAACTTCTGATCAGGAACGGTGAAAATCATGTCCCCGATTTTCACATCTTCTGACACTGTCACAGTATAGAACAGGTCTTCGGAAACCGCTCTCGGCTTCCTAACTTTAGAAGGGACGGCTCTGTGAACATCGATGTGAAGCACGAGGGGCTCGCTTTCCAGAGAGACATCTCCTTGATCTCTTGCATAAATGCGTGTCGTTATGTTTTTCACATTTTCTAAAGAATGAACAAGCACAACCTGTCCAGTCTTAGGAATAACGTGTATGTATTTGTTATGTGGGGACACATAATATCGGACCTTGGCGTTCCGGCCAGCATCATTGTCAAGTGCATAAATGCGAGTCAATTCAGAACCGATTGGGGTGAGTTCAAACACCTCTGCTCTCTCAATTTTACTTCTAAAATATGGTTTGTTGTCGTTCGCATCTAATACTTCAACTTCCAATTCCAGGGGATTGTCGAAACAGCCTGGCACCAGCGCACTTAAAACATATCTCGGTTTCAGCTCTCGGTCTAAAGTTTTCGTGGTTAGCAGGGAAAATCCTTTCCCATGATGGTACACAAGGCTAAAGTCAGAAACGTCTGTCCCATGTAGAGCTGTGCCTGGGTTTTCGGTCCAGTCCGACTCCTGGCATTTCTCTCCAAAAGGCAACAGTATCCCGCGCACTACAGACCCAGCCGACGCATTCTCCACAACCTGTCCGTAATAAATATGAGGGTTCGCTTTCACAATGGCAAAAGAAACGAAAATATAAACCACAAATGCATTCCGAGTCCAAAGAATGTTCGCGTTTCCCCGGCGCGTCTTCATGTTTCCATCAAATCAGTCTCACCGACTCACTCGTAACATGTAGTAAAGCTTACTCTATACATGAGTATTACAAAGACACACAAGTTGCAGTAGATACGACGAACAGTTTGGATGAATATAGGTAATTTTCAGTACAGTAACAAACTGCGTTAAAGTAGTTAAGAATACTCTCGGTCAACGTCAGGAGGCGTCTGCTACTACTCCACCGGCATCACTCAAGTCAGCCAGTGCTTGCATCCAGCGATTCTCATCAGTACAAACTCCATGTGGTACTATGATCACCGCCCACGAAAAACCCACCAATCACAAGAACGGAACGGGCTGCTGTGCGCACCAACTCCCTTTAACCTACTGCACAGGAAAGCGGACGCTGGAGTTTAGCATTCTGGTCCTCGAATTTAAACGGTGAAACGCTCAGCGAATAGCGAGTTCTGTTTGTTAAACACATTCGTTCCCAGAATACACAATGCCTTTTAGCAATTGGCCGCCAGATCATGAACAAGTTGTGCGCAGGGGAGAGCAACGATCTCTTCTCCCTGAATTCAATTATTGTCACGCTCCCTTGGCTCAGCAAAAAACATCTAATTTATAATTTTGTCTACCCATAGGCCTACATTCTCGTTCGTAATGCCAAACGGTATCTTGCAGCTTCTGCAGTTCAATCACAGACCTTGCAGAAGTAGCCTACCATTGCAGCACTCTAACTTTAAGTAAGTTAAATCGTTGTATAATGTTCATTCTTAAACATCGCTCTATGAGATGGATTGGATACCTTTTCACTATTGAATTCAGCTATGCAATTTGTAAAGTGTCAAACGAGATCTTATTCTTATCTAAAGCAGGGGGGTTCTCAAACTTATGTGGGCCGGGGACCCCTCATGGAGTGGAAAATTCTCCATGGACCCGTCATAATCGCAACACATAAAACTTAATTATTTATAAAACTTAGTTAATCATGTAGCTGTATAGCCTTTTTTTCTGTTAGATGCTTATGTTATATGTATTTTAAAAACATAAGAGTGCTAATACCACAATAGTCATGTTAGCAAACGTTGACAGTATGTAGGATTTTTTTAAAGGATTCTTGTTTCTTTGTCAAATGTAGGCCTATTGTGTTGAACACATAGTGTTTGCTTCACATAACTTTCATTTTGTTGGCGGTTAATTAATAGTAAAGTGTTTTAACGTATCAGCAGATCAATTGGGCAAATACTGATACTGTAGCATTTTTCGCCGTATAAGACAATTTCATATTTTGAAACAAACAGGGACCCCCTGACAATGTGCTGCGGACCCCACTTTGAGAACCACTGATCTAAAGGGCTTCACTGTTGTGTTGTGTGTGTGTGTGGGTGTGTGTGTGCGCGCTCTTAGTTCCACCTTTTGACCAGTATGTCTACATGAGTTTTATGTCTGAAACCCATTCAGTTAGTAGGTCTAAAACTCTTCCAACATGCCCATGGTTGATCATTAGTGTATGAAAGCAGCTAGCATCTCCACAGTGGATAGACCCAGACGGATGGTACCCACTGTAAATTTCATCTTAAGTGTTAAAATGATCAGCATCACTTCAATGTACACCAATAATGTAGCCTACCATAATGTTGCTTAATGATTAGTCATATGGTGTTAACCTATGGCTTTTGGCCATTTATTAGAAACCCAATTCCCAAACAGGAGGCTCTTAGCTTGCTCTGGCATTTTGTTCCATTTCCTAGACTGGATCAATACAAACACAGCTGCCTTCAAGAGGGCAATAAGCTAGCTACATATTGCACTTCACTTATGATTTATTTAACTCCTCTAACACGGACCGTTCGCCCCCAAAAACACTGTTACTTCCCATTCCCTCTTTAGCATTTCCCCATTCATCACAGGGCCCGGTGATGCGGGCCCCATCACTTTCATAGAATTATACATCAAAGCTGAGATGCCCAAATGGAAGAGAGGAGGATGTGGTGACGGGGTGAGCAAACACAGCCTGGAGTCTTTGCACTGGCAGCAGCAGCAGGAGTGGGAGTGGGAGATGGAGAACAAGGCAGCACATTGTCACTTTCAATGCCGCATTTTTTCAAGGGAAGCCAAGTTGATGGACTCTATCTGATGGACTGTGTAGAGTTTATGGACTCACTCAATCTAATTCACTGGGCACACAGTAGTGTGAGGTTTCCTTGATATGATAAGAGAAACCGTATGGATTAAAGCCACGCACAGTACAGAAAGAAAATGTCGATGCAAAAATGTCTACCGAGAGTGAGTGCTTTGAAACACTCACGGATATAGGATTTCGAGATGCACACAGAATCTCTCTGTCAAATCTATCTGTTACTGTCAGCCAGAATACAATTGTTTTTATTTAAAATGACAATTCACTCCAAACTTAGCTACCACTTAAGTATCAGTGGAACACTTTCTCAGGCTTACTTTTCCATGAAACACTAAAGGGTGCAAGTCAGCATAGTGTCAAAGTAACTCTTATTTGATATTAGAGAAGTGAGAGGTGAGTAATTCTCTCTCAACACTGAAATTCTTCCACTAACTCACTGTGTGCCACACCAACAAAACTTTATATGGGCTAATGAAGTAAACCAAAGTTTTAATAGAGGAATTTTCTTTTCGGGGTGAACTTTCCCTTTAAACAGGGAACAAATAGCTGAGACCTCGTAACTACTGATGTGAATCACTGTTTCTCTAATGGCATAATCTATCTGATTGTTTTTTTTTCTTTCTCTCTTCACTCTCTCTTTCTCTCGCTCTCTCTCACTCCTTTTAAATAGGAGAGCAGTTGATAAAAATCAATGCCTTTCTGGACCCGCCGAAGGAGGCTGCGAAGGCAGTTCCCATCTACACTCATTTTCCTGCAGGTCTCGTATCCCTTGGGTACACACAAACCCCAGGCTCGCCTCCTCCGAACCCTCAGCGCTCTTGTTGTGTTTACCTGATGGCCTCCACAATGCTAAGTCGACAGCTCTGCGGGAAAAAAAAAAAAAAAAAGCTGCATAGTCGTAAATACGTGAGAGCCAGCCTTAATTCTTGAAGGTGCAAAACGGGCTTATTGCAGCCCCCTCCACTGGCGTGCTGATCTCTAGCCGGCGGTGTGTTTTATGTGCCGTTTCTTTGAGCCTCGGATCGGCACGGCTTTGCTTGTCATCTCACATCACGGCACCTGCCAGAGACAGAGATAACAATAACCCAAAAGTGGCGACAGAGAAAAATGAAACGGAGAAAGCAAAAAAAAAAACTAACAAGAAACTCATCTGGCACATAAGAGCTGAAGCGCTTTCAGCTGAATTCCCACTTGTGGCCCTGTCTCACCTCATCTCTCCAGTAGAAAACCCACACTCAGTCACACAGCGAAGACAGACTGTATGAGTGTGATTATTCAAAAAATCAAAACCCCCAATCTCTTCCTCTTTAAAATTGAAACGCCACCTGATGGCATATGCTGAACTAAAGTATTGTGCCTCCACAGTTCAACACACATGCTTTTGCTCTAAAGGGGTTAAGAAAAACACCTGATTTTTTTTCTCCCTACAGTCCAATCGACTTGGTTAAGCATGAAGGCTAAGACCCCCCCCAGCAACAGTCAAATCCCCCCACCCACCTCCCAGGCCATCTCGCCTTTCCTTTGAAAAGCATAACACAAATTACTGCAATTTACCCCAAGAGGGAGTGTGCCTGTGACAGGGGAATGGATTTCAAGTTGACGGTGTTGAATGTAGTGTCACAGCCACTCACACCGGTCTTTCATCATATTTTGGCATGCCTCTCCACAGAAACAGTGACAGGGATAGCGAGGCAGTGAAGGCAATCTAGTGAACCTTGGGCTTCTCTGTCTAAGGTCACCACAACTGACAATTTCTCTCTCTTTCTCTGTCTCTTCCCTATCTATCTCATACACACATGTTTTTTCCCTCATTTTTTCTTGTATCTTTCCCTTTATCTCCACCCTGAGTCTCTTCCATATTTGTACTGTATCTTTGTCTCTCTGTGTCTCTCTCTTTCTCTCTCTCTCTCTCTCTTTCTCTCTCTCCCTCCCTCCCTTCCTCCTTTAATCTGTGTGCTGACAGTCAAATTAATGCCAGGTGGATTTCCCTCTCCTCCCACCGCCTCTTGTCACACACATGCACACAAAATTAACACTCACAAACTGTGTGTGTATGTGAGAGAGCAGGAAAGACAGAGAGTGTGTGTGTGTGTGTGTGTGTATGTGTGTGTGTGTGTGTGTGTGTGTGTGTGTGTGTGTGTGTGTGTGTGTGTGTGAGAGAGAGAGTGTATAAGGGAGACAGACAGAGAGACTGAGGTCTTCGTGTCTACTCCTCTCCCAGAGTGGCGAGACATCTCTCCCTGTTTGTTTCACACGTCGAATCTCTGGCTGGGTGTTCACATAACATGTGACAGGATGTGTGTGTCTGTGTGAGTGTGTGTGTGTGTCTGTGTGAGTGTGTGTGTCTGTGTGTGTGAGTGTGTGTGTGTGTGTGTGTGTGTGTGTGTGTGTGTGTGTGTGTGTGTGTGTGTGTGTGTGTGTGTGTGTGTGCAGCAGCCTGAGTGTCTATGCTTCTGTGACTGTGCCACCCATCCACCCCCATCCAGCTCCCTCCTTCCCCAGGTTTCTCCATCAATCTGTTCTCATGTACACACACTTCCACCTGAGTGCTGTCTGCAGCCATCTCCATTCCCATCCTCTCCTCTCTCCTCTTCTCTCCTCTCTCCTTCTCTCCTCTCCTCCCCTGTCACATTCCCCATTTCCAGCAGCCCCTCGGCCGAGCTTCACACCTCACTAAGCCTGTCCACTGGCCTTAAATGATATACTTCTCTGTTTTGCCCCCTTGCCGGATGTACCTATCTATCTTGTGCTTGAATTTACCTCAGGTGTCAACCATAACCACCCACACCTGCCCCCCCCCCCAATTCCCCACACACACCCGCCACTATGCCGCTCACACACATACCCTCTCTCTTCTCTCTCTCTCTTTCTTCTCTCTCTTTCTCTTCTCTCCCCCTCCCTCTCTCCCTCTCTCTCTCTCTCTCTCTCGTTTTCTTGTTTTCTTGTCCGTCTCCTTGCACTCCATTCCAACATCCCTGACACGCTCCCCTCTCCTCAAGTCCAGTCTACTCACCACCCATAATTCACCTCTATAAGGACCCGACTACATCTTCAGGGTGTCCAGCTCAACATTCATGAGTACAGACACAGAGCCTCTGGCTCAGACAAAGAAGGAGTCAGAGGGCTGTGAGTGGATGACACGTTCCATCTGCGAACAAGCCAGAAGGCCAATGAGCCAGCGATGGAGAGAGGGAGATGATGGGAAGGAGAGAAAGAGAGAGACAGAGAGAGAGAGAGAGAGAGAGAGAAAGATATGGAAAACCAAATATGTAGAGGACCTTGCAAATGAGAATGTTGCAAAGAAACAGAAAGGTTGCAGCACAGGAGGGAACTGACCAAAATAAGCAAAAGATTGAAAAAATAGGTGGACAGTGAGGACAGTGAGCAGGAGAGTAACTGAAAAAAGGGGGACAGAACAAAGGTCTGTGCGAGTGTGTGTGAGGGATGGAGTGAGAGAGAGAGAGAGAGAGAGGTGTGTGTGAGAGAAATAGTCTATGAGAGAGAGGGAGAGAGGCAGAGATAATGTGTGAGTCTGTGAGAAAGAGAGAGAGAGAGTGTGTGTGAGAGAGAGAGGGAGAGAGAGAGTGGCAGAGAGATACTGTATGTGTGTGAGTGTGAGAAAGAGAGTGACAGAGAGAGAGAGAGAGTGTGTGTGTGTGTGAGAGAGAGAAGAGTCTGTGAGAAATAGAGAGAGAGAGAGAGAGGCCTCAGTGACCCAGCCTGCAGTCCTCTGTTGTGCCACTCATCCATCTCTCCCTGTGGGACATCAGTCTCCGTGTTCGTCACTCTGATTGAGGCGAAGCGAGGCACCCAGCCCTGCCTCTCTGCCGCGGCCTTCCCCTTGCTCGCCTCGCCAGATTTACACACACTGCCAGCCAAGCTCTGCCAGCTGCCCTATATCCATCACCAGCGCGCCTGCAACCCACCACCGCGGAGAAGCCAAATCAGTGGCATTGACTGGCTGTCTGGATATCGGCCACATGTTCTCTTTTATGTGTATTTATTCAAACACAACAACACAGATCTATTAATGTAAGGAACAGAAAGACAATTCTTGCTTTTTTGTACAGTATGTTCATTCAAACAGTCTGTGTATGTTATGATCTGGGTCAACAGAGGGCGCTGTTCCAACCACCACTGGCTTGGGGCAAAGCCACCTGAGCCCACCGACAGATGCAGCCAGTCTGGCATGGCGAGGCCACCAGCCACGCAAATCACTCAATCGGCCTGCGCCTCATATCTCCTGAGTAATCAGCCTTGTCCCCTCCCCCCCCCCCCCCCCACACACACACACACATCCACGGGCTGCCTCTCCTGCTCTGCACACGTGCCCTTCCATCCACCTCCCCCTGTTCCCCTCCATTATCACTGTTCTAAGACTGGCAGCATGGCCGTATTATCCCCCGCCAACTGCAGCCCCTCTGATTGCAATCAATGAAAAGCACTCTCTAAATCCATCCTTGCAGTTTCCAAGGCCTCTTGAAGACAGTTAAAGCCGGGCGATTTGCGAAGGAGCCTGTCATTTGAGACTAAGGACCATTTGGCGTACCTGTAACGATCACCACACCAGGATGCCAGTCCCACTTTCGCCCAGTAGGCCACAAGAGAAATCAGCTGTGTCCATGCGAGTGTACGCTCATGCGTGAGCGTCACGCTTAGAGTGATGGGGAAATTAATGGGAGGCATAATTAATCAGGAACAGTTAATCACACTCAACTCCCGTTGTGAAATATAAATGAACAATGGAATTACTATAGGGCACAAGTTGGCTACTGCTAATGGAAACTCTAGGGGGAAAATACTTGGTGGCTGTAGTAGACATTTTTCATGATATAATGGGAGTGCAGCCTGCTTAGTGGGGATAAAGTAGCCTACAGCTGTCCCAGAAATCATCACTAAGTACTTAGACATGTCAAAATTCATGTTTATAAAGCCTGTTTGTGAGTGAGCAAATATAAACTTGCAGGACATTTGTTAAAAAAAATAAATAAATAAATAATGAGGGAGCATCCAGTGTTATTTTAAATGGTTGTCTCTGTGTTTTCTGTTTTTAAGTATTTTAAAGCATTTCTTGATCATTTATAAACACATAGGGCCTACATGACAGGCAAAAAGCTTAACAAGGGAATTGTATGGAGCGTTCAATAATGAGGTGCAATTTGTTTTTGTCAAGATGTCAGTTATATAATCATTATGAGTCCAACTATTTTCATTCTTGTCAACAAAATCTCCACTGCTGTGTTCCTCCAACATTTGTATGCCAAGTGCCAACCTACGGTGCCAATGTAAAATGTGTCATATCAGCTAACATGCCAAGGTAGATACAGACCTATTTCCGTGGCCCATTTCTTTGTATGTCAGTCCCTATTCACAGATGCTCACATATTTTGACAACTGCAACGACAGCTGAGATGACAGGAGCAAAATAGCTGAGGGAAATGCCTAAAGCGTGGAAAAAGTAAAGGGTGTTTATTGTTTTAGAGGAGATTATCCAATTATAGTATGCCTTTTGTCTGACTTTAATTTTCTGTTGGACAAAGGTAATGCTAAGAGCTCAGAATTGTCCATGGTTGTTTATTTCTTGGGAATATATAGAGCCTCGTTTCCAGTTTAGCACAAACATGTTAATGGCATCTACACAGCAAAGAGAAAGTCTACACACTGTATTCCTGATATTGTTGCCGTGACAGCCACGGAACACACTTTCAGGGTGACTCACTCTCACACTTAGCACTTAGGACCAGAACAAAGTCCTTTTAGGCAAGTCCCTCCACTCGGCGGCCATATTGCAACGCATTTTGGGCACTTATCGGGCATCAATTTCAGGCAGAACTGCGCATGCGCAAAGCTTCACAAAACCAACCTCGCTCCAGCCACGAGATCACAACACATGATTGGCACGATGTATTCACAACATACCACAAGACTGGCACGATGTATTCACAACATACCACAAGACTGGCACGATGTATTCACAACATACCACATGATTGGCACGATGTATTCACAACATACCAAATGATTGGCACGACGTATTCACAACATATGATTGGCACGATGTATTCACAACATACCACAAGACTGGCACGATGTATTCACAACATACCAAATGATTGGCACGATGTATTCACAACATACCACATGATTGGCACGATGTATTCACAACATACCATATGATTGGCACGATGTATTCACAACATACCACAGGACTGGCACAATGTATTCACAACATACCACAGGACTGGCACGATGTATTCACAACATACCACATGATTGGCACGATGTATTCACAACATATGATTGGCACGATGTATTCACAACATACCACAAGACTGGCACGATGTATTCACAACATACCACATGATTGGCACGATGTATTCACAACATACCACAAGACTGGCACGATGTATTCACATATCAACTTGTGGCGGCGGAAGGGGGGGAATATGTGTAGACGCCATGTTTGTGTTACCATAGATATTAGAAAGCTAGACACCGCATTGGGCTCCAGAGCGTATGTAAATAGCACTGCCATCATGGTGGGGCAACAATCACTGGAGGCAAATGGAGAAACATTTGACTCTGACTGGAAATCATACAGGTGTCTCTGATTGCCGGCAAGTGTTGCCCATAGACAGTAAGGTGCTTGCCCACAGCAATATGGCAGCTGCGTTCATGTACATGTTCATGTGTATGCCACAACTCGATGGACAATGCGGTATCTAGTTATCTAATATCTATGTGTATTACAAACTAACCCCATACATTTTTATGGGAGATTCTTTGAGTGCTTTGTATCCTCATTAGAACGTCTCTGACCAGAAGCCCTGCACGGTAAAGTCTCTCTCTCTCTCCACAGTTCTTGTTGTTCTCTTGAATAGCAGAGGCTCCCACTATCACAGGAATCTGCGGTGAGCTGAACTGTACATTTAAGCCCTGTGTCCACCCATTTTCTATTTTTCGGTTATTTTCTATACAAATCCTATGAAGTTCAGCATTCCCAGCGCTCAGCGCCCTCCGCAGAAAAAAAAACGTTGCGCTGAACGTTTTTTTCCGCAGCGCTCAGAGCACTTTTTGGAACAGCACTGGTCTCGTCAATGTCATTTCTCTCCCAGGCGGGCTTTGTTTCATGTTCTTCGATAGCACATTTATTTTTCCACTTCTGCTATACTTTTTGAGAGGGGAGGGAGGAGATTTTAATGTAAATTTGTGAAATGAAATATCAAAATCAAAATGGCTCTTTAGTGGAGTCCCATCCAACACCTGCCCTGATGCCAGTCTGCGGAATGGGAAGGTGTGATGGGTGGTTATATGGTGGGCAGATATGGCCTCATGTTCCTTTTAGGAGGTGGCTAGAGGATTATTACGACCGCAGATTATCAGTTTGTAGCAGTTTGTAATGGTCACAGTCATACAAACATCAAAAGAGGACATGTTTGTAAGTAGTCTCCACACACACACACACACACACACACACACACACACACACACACACACACACACACTACCCTCTTCATGCATGCACAGCAACACACAACAGATTTGACAGAGCAGTCGCAACAATCGAAACAAACACATTGCAGACCCAGGCACCTTTCACTTACTATAGAAGGGTGTGTAGCACACACACACACACATGTGCGATGCAGCAGAGCCTGTATGCGAGTCAACATGACGGTACAAGCTCCAGACTCTCGCCTTTAGGAGGTCTGAGGGGGCTCTGAGATGAAGGCTTAAGATCCGGCCTGAGCGTGTCCATGAGCCGGAGGTTTGGTGTCACACTGTTCAGAAAAAATACATACTGTATATATTTATATATTTCTTCCCTCTGGCTGAATGGAAAATTCAAACCAGACGAGAGCATTAAGTCCACACACTGTGATCAGAGAAAGCTTTGAGCCAGTATGTAAGGAATGGTTAAATGAGGTATGACTGACAAGAGAGGCAGCGGAAGAGATAGAGTGATACTGTGTGTGTGAGAGAGAGAGGGGGATCAAGGCATAGGGTATAATCTGATATAGACACCTTTTTTCTGCACCCTGACAGTTTATTTGTCTCTGCTTACCAAACGCATGAAATGTGAAGTGACCAAGCTCTGCCTTTGTCATCCAACTCCGCAAACATCTGGACATGTTCATCATCAACGAACACGTGCAAGACAGAACTAATAAATGTGATTGCTGACCTACAAATGCTTCGAGGGCCTTTAAATAGGAAACACCTGTAAGTCAATCAAGCATATCGGCGAAGGCTATGAAGAAAGAGAAAGCCGGACTGTAGTGTGCTGAAGAATAAATTCAACCCCAGAAACCTCCAGGCTGATTCAGAAATTCATTCAGTTCTCCCTGTGATAGCCAGATTTGCTTTGCCTGTTCCATCAGCATCAGTACCAACACCTGGAATAGCTGTGATAAACCAAGGAGAAAAGAGGAGGGAGAAAAAGATAGAGAGGAAAGGAAAGATGGTGGAGAGATGGATAAAGAGAGGGAGAAGTCGGTGGGGGGGGCGGGGGTGGAGGAAGGAGAAAAAGATATGGATAAGAAGTGACTGATGGATACATGTGGAGAGAGACAGAGAGAGAGGGAGAGAGAGAGGGAGAGGGAGGAAGAGAATTATGATTCATGAGACACCCCAGATTAAGTGGCATTAGGGTTGACTCGCCAGCATGTTTGTCAGTCACAGACCCAGATGAGGCCACTGAGGAGGCAGCAGGAAAGAGAGAGGGAGAGGGAGAGAGATAGAGAGAGAGAGAGATGGAGAGAGAAAGAGAGAGAGAGAAACAGAGCAAGATGTAGGGAGGAAAAAACAGTAAATCACATCTAGCCTGTGGCTCACAGTATAAATCCTTCCGCCCGCAAACCTGGGGAAAACAAACAAATAATAACAATGCTCTGCCTCTCCTCTCTCCCTCACACCTCTGCTGGTGCTCCAGGCCGCTCCGCCCCGCCCTGCTCTGCCCTGACAGCCCTGAACCGCACAGATGGACAGACAGGGGCTGGGGAAAAACAGAAAGAGAGAGAGAAAGAGAGAGAGAGAGTGAGAGAGAGATTAAAGCTGAGGCTTCAGAGGAATGACCATGTGGCCCTCACTTTGAATGACGACTCTCAGATGACCAGGTGACAGGTCAGATAGACAGGGCTCTCTCTCTCTCTCTGCCTCCCTCCCTTTCTCTCTCTGCCTCCCTCCTTTTCTCTCTCTCCCTCCCTCCCTTCCACTCTCTCCCCCTCTCTCTCTCCCTCCCTTCCACTCTCTCCCCCTCTCTCTCTCCCTCTCTCTCTCTCTCTCTCTCTCTCTCTCTCCTTTGCTCTCCTAACATCCTCTGCAGCTGTGACATGTGGGGTCAAGACCCAGACCTGGCGTGTGCTGTGCCCACTGGCACTGTCAGCGGTCACCACTCTGTGACGAGCCCTCCAGCTCGTTAGCACGTCGCCCCTGCGCTGGGGGCCGCCGCCACTGTCACCGCCGCCGACGGCAGATGCACCCAACGGCGCCGCTCCACTCCAGAGCAGCCGGAACCTCTGGCCCAGCGTGTTAAAGTGCAGAGTGAACCTGCACAACGGCACGAGTTAACCCCCGAGGAGCCTCCTGCATACCAGCTAACCCCGCAGCCCTTTCAAAACGTCAGTTTCCCCAATTGACGTCACTGAGAATGCGCTCTTCCTGAGGTAACCTATTAGTTTGGACACAAAGAAGTCCAGAAGGAAATCATATGTGAGGGTGACAGATGTGTGTAGCCTGAAGTGGTTCTATGCTAGCCTGGTGCAACAGTGTGTCTGGTCAAGGCTAGTATTTGCTGTGTCTAGTTAAAAGCTAGTCTAGTTTACGTTGTGTCTGGTAGCTGCCTAGACTGGTCTGCTATATAACGATAACGGCACAAAAGTATCATTCTAGCTAATATAAATT
This sequence comes from Alosa pseudoharengus, assembly GCF_046254945.1. Lineage (NCBI taxonomy): Eukaryota > Metazoa > Chordata > Actinopteri > Clupeiformes > Clupeidae > Alosa > Alosa pseudoharengus. The sequence continues at coordinate 19,682,813 of NW_027468587.1, read as the reverse complement.
ACGATGTTCACACATATACTACAACAATAAAGACATGATGAACAATATCGTCAGAGATCACTTTCAGAGTGATTTTGAGATTGATAAAAAGCTGACAGCCAATCAGTATAGTTAGAGTCTTAGATATCTTTATAGTTACCATTCCTGGTGTGAAGGGCCCTTAACAGTGTGTCTGGTTCAGACTAATCTGGTGTACCTGTGTGTCTCAAGAATGATGATGATGAGTGATGTGCAACCGTCTGGTTGGTAAATATGTGGCAGGATACTGAACCTATTTTCCTTCCCCTCAACCCACTGGCCTGTGCTTCACTGGCTGCCTTATCAGTAATCATTGCAGTCTCCCTCCACTATTACTGCGAATGGGCAGCATTACATACATCAAGAGAGAAAAAAGGAGAAGGGTGGGAGAAATTGAGCGAGTGAGAGAAAGAGAGAGAGAGAATTGAGGGAGAAAAGACAGAAAGAGAGCAATCGAAAGAGAGAATGGCGTCTGGAGGCCCTCCGTGGATGCTGGGAAATCAAAATGCAATTGTGCTTCATAAGGAAAAGGTTTGTGTAGGGAGGAGGGTTATACAACTGCTGCCGTAATCCCTTTATGAAAAGCAAATTGAAGTTCATGCTTGAATACGGCTCACAAAAATGACCTGAATTCAACACATCAAATGCCTGATACAGAAAAAAAAAGTCGACGACAAGCAATTTCACAAGACTTAAGGCATAATTTTCCGATGACCATTCATCAGACTCGACGTGCGACTAGGCGGCAATATCTTTTTAAAGCTAATAATAAAGCCTGACACTCGCAGGCGACTGACAAGGCAGGGGGGGGAAATCCTCTTTCGGGATTTATTTATTTATTAAAAGACAGAGAACAACTCAGATCTTTTCATGTTTAATCACCCATTCCTTTAATAGTCCTGCTTTGTATTCCCTCTTAAAATGACAGCATATCATTTCTTTTCTGCCCAACAAAAGAAGAGCCGACCGTAGCAGTTTTTAGCCACAAGACGCCACAGCAACGAACGAGCACAACGGTGGCGACAGCAGACTTCCATCTGACAGAGGAGCTGCGGAGCTCCTTTGAAACTATCAATCTGTCTTTTTCTTCTGTACTTCTCTTGTTTCTTTTATTCTCTTACCCGCAAACTAACATTAAGGGTCCCTCCAGGAAGACATTAAACCACTCGCAGAACAGACTCCTTCTAATGTCTTGGCAGGTCTCGAGACGGGAGATGAGGGGAGATCACTTATGTGAAAGCCGAGAGGGGGGCCCCAAAAGATGGTTTTCAAACCCCCCTTGGGTTTAATCGGGACGGGGTCCAAGACAAACACACCCTTAGGCTTTGGAAAAGAGGAATGGGAGGTGGGGTAGGACGGAGTGTCCAAGTTTTTGCCTGTCAGCTAGGTCCATCTGCATGGATGCGTTTGCTGTGTGTGCCAGACATGAACTCTCATCTCTTTCCTTTGAGCCTCATGTCAGGGACGTATTGGACGGAACATTAGGCCTAAATTAGGTAAAGAATGGGATGCGAAAATGAGGACACAAGGCCTGCTGGGGTGTGGCGTGAGTAACTGCCATTTCCCCAAAGACCTTAACTGAAAAAATAACATTCAAATAGTTTGAAAAGACAGAGAAATTATGTGCTTCCCCATCCCAGACACACACACACACACACACACACACACACACACACACACACACACACACAATAACACAATAACAAAGAGAGCAGGAAACAGATTGACAGCAGGGACAGCTGTTAACCTTTAGCGTCTTGGGCAAACGGCCCGCGAGGGCCGTTTGGGTTGCAGGGGCTAATGACTCACACACCAGTCATTGAGGGATCCAAGTGGCTCAACAACCCGCACATGTGTGCGCCAGCACACACTGACAGTGCCCCCTCCGACGGCTCTCAGACTGCCTTGCTATGATGCGGCGCCCACCCCTGACCCCCACCCTCCAACTTGTCAAGTCAATGAGGCCGTCCCCTCCATCTTTGTCATCCTTATTACAACGTAGTGATGCAGCCCTTAACTTTCTCTACCTCTCCATCTGCCCCCCACCCCATCTTGTCTGATGGCTCTGCTTGTGTATGAGTTGAACATTCCACTGGTGTTAGTGTTCCAGTTTCTCCAGATGTATATCAAACACATACACACACACATGCATACACACACACACACACACACACACACACACACACACACACACACACACACACACACACACACACACACACACACACACACACACAGGCACACACAAACACACACTCACACACTCACACACCAACACACACATTCTCTTCTCTCATGGCCCTTCATTGAAAATGATTTTCGGAATGACAGGATTGGTCTAAGTGGATGTGGAGGCCAGCGTTTTGTAGCGTAATCTTGCTCATAATCTCTCTAAAATGAGGGGCGCTTGACTCTGTGGCCTGGGCTCAATATGGGAAAGATTAAAACCAAATATGGACAGAACCTCGCACGAGATCCCATCCTGTCTGACTTCCTGACACCTTCCATCTGTCTGTCTATGTATGTTACCTTTGTATATCACTGTATGCTTTTTGGTCTGATTCCTTTTCACCGTTGTGTATCTCACAGCTTATCTCAGAGGTAGATCTGGCCCAGCAATCAAACATGGTAAATGCTATTTACACTCAAAGGGCTTTCTATTTTGATACTGAGACACGATATAGTCTGAAGAATTATAGCTTTATATTTCCAGAGCTTTTTTTGCTTTATTCTTTGTAGTCTAGGTTACTGTAGACCTACTGTGGTCGCTCAGTGGAGGAATTCTGCAAAACTCTCTGCTAAAGTCTTAATTTGCATGTATTTGCTGTACAGTGCATCTAAAAAGCCAAGTAGATTGAAATAGTACATTGCGGTCTTTGGTTTAAAAACAAAAAACAATAAAATGTTCTGATCATATGGCTCATTTAAATTATTTATTACAAGTTTGCATCACTTTTGTTTAAAAACACACACAACACAAAGATACATTTGAATCAGAATTGCTTTTGCTTCTTTTACCGAGCAGAAAAAATGTCTGTGTGCTCCTCTCTCTCTCTCTCTCTCTCTCTCTCTCTGTATGTGTGTCCCTCTCTGTGTGTGAGAGTGAGGAAGAGTGGCCTGCCATTAACCCGCTGCCCCGCGGTGCTCCCAGTGTTGTGCCAGGTCAGTGACACCGCGCTACACACCCCCCCCCCCCCCCCCTCCATCCTCTCCTGACGTGAAGGGACAGGCAGGGGACTTGCTCAGGGCCAGCGCATTTGAGCTCCATTAAGCTTGGTGGCAAATCGTATCCTAATACCTGTTGTCACGCCAGGCTCACTGGAGTGAAAGTGGATTTTATGCCCAGCCACGGGGCATGTGCGAACCGACCACACACACACACACACAGGGGAGAGCAAACTGACCACACACACACACACACACACACACACACACAGACACACACACACACACACACACACACACACACACACACACACACACACACACACACACACACACACACACACGGAGCAGGCCTCAGTCATGGCGGCCAGCACCACTGAAGGCATCTTCGGTCTTATGGGTTCCTGGCTGGATATCAACGTGTCACACCTTTACCCCCCCCTCTCTCCTTCTCTCTCTCTCTCTCTCTCTCTCTCTCTTTCTTTCTTTATTTCTCTGTCTCTCTCTCTTTTTCACTTACACACACAAACACACACACACACACACACACACATTAATGCAGCCTCAAACACATCACATCACATTATCTCACTTCACGCTCAGCAAGACATGCATGCTGACATTTTCCTTATTCTGACAAAAATGCCTGAAATCCTATACTGACACACACACAAATGAGAGTAGGCACATAAACACAAACAAGCAGAAGATGAGGTCATTTTATGACTTACTACTGTCAGTTGAGTATTCTCTGATGTTGTTAAATTGCACAAAGCTACTAATGCACTGCGGTCACATTTAAAGGCTATCAATTGTACTGTGACTTGTATACAAATTAGTGTCTAAGCCTGGTGGTGTCCCCTCTTTGAGAGTAGACAGGAGACATTTCTCTTGGACTGAGTGAAATGTATGAAATGTGATTCATATCAATACATTTCTAAGAAATAAAGAAAATGCAAAGGTGAAAGTAAATGACAATCCTATACAGCAGCATTACATCTGTAATGGAAAGACACGTGCAACTAGACATGTTCGACATCATCCTGGACATTGTGCGTCATGCCACCGGTAGTTCAGAGCCATGCTCATGGTCACGTATCGCGTATTCAGCAGCTAGCCAATTTCAGCCACCCATTTGCCACATCAGCTGTGAATGGAAGCATTTAACATGCCATAAAAGCTGAGGGATGGCAGGTTGAGAGGGCCAAGCAGTAACGACAACAACACGAACAAAGCACAGCTCTGCTCTAGCTCTCAAAAGCTCCTTGTCCAGAGAGTGAAGTTGCTTGGGCTATCACCAGAGGTGTCAGAGTGAGGAGAGAGAGAGAGACAGGGAGAGAGAGAGAGAGAGAGAGAGAGAGAGACAGACAGAGAGAGAGAGATAGAGAGAGAGAGAAAACACCACAGAGAGACAAAGAGGGTCAGAAGAGCTTTAAAGAGAAAACCAGTGAAGAGAAGGAAGAAGATGCCCAGATAGCACAGGGGCGTTGAATCCACATTGAATCAACCTCCGCCGCTTCAAACAAACGTGGATTCAACGCCCCTCAACGCCCCTTTGCTATCTGGGTGCTTTGCAAAGATAGAGGAGATATCAGGAGGAGCCATCCAATTTAGCTACAGAAAGCCAGATACAAAACATAATCATAGAACATAGAATATGTAGAAAACCTATGAATCACACAAAAGAAAAGTTCTGTGAGTGAAGTTCTTTTACTTATCCCAGAGGTGTGGAGAGTGAAAGACAAGGAGACAGTGAAGAGGGGCAGAAGAGTTTTAAAGAGAGAAGGTAGGTTGAAAAACAGAAATATATAAGTATAAGTATATACTCTTTTGATCCAGTGAGGGAAATTTGGTCTCTGCATTTATCCCAACAGACGCAGACTATGGTTATAGACCATGTAAACAGAATATGTGGTACATCATGTATGAGACATAGGACTACAGTACATAGATTGTGTAGTATATGTATCAAAAGGGAGATAGAAGCGAATATACACTTTGGTCTTACAATAAAATAAATAAATAAATAAATAATAAAAAAGAAATAAAACAGAAATACAACAATAAAATCCTTGGAATAATCTATTACCCTCCTATAAATGTAAATATGTTTTACACAGAACAGAGTGTCCTTGTTTGCAGAGAGGAACCAACAACCTGCCAGTTGACAATCAATTGTGTAGCTTATAGCTCCAGTGTGCATTTGGCTCTGCTTTGCCAACACTGATTTATAAAAGGAACATGACGAGAGAGAGAGAGATGTTGAAGAGAAAGAGAGAGAGAGAGAGAGATGTTGAAGAGAAAAGAGAGGAGGAAGGTGTCACCCGAGGAGAAGAGATGGTGCAGGGCTCCTGTGAAGCACACAGAGAGATGCCGAGCTCAGCCTGTCCTTTCATCTTGGACTCCACCTTTCATCTTAGAGCTGAGGAGCGCTGCACAAGACCAGGCAAGCAACCGCCGACAGAACAGGACAGCTTGTCCACTGACCGTATACATCCCATTCACAACACAGTAAACAGGAACGCGTTAGACATAGACAGATGGATTCTCACATTATATGCGTGTCCACTAATTCACGAACCTGCACACACATTCATTTATGTGACCAAAAACTATACACACTATGTATACATACACACATACACTACACCATGTATACAATTCACAGTACACTCATGCCCACAAATACACACTAACATACACACACACTCACACACACACACACACACACACACACACACACAGACACACACACACACACAAATACACACACATACACATACTGCGGCAGACAAAGAAACAAAACACAGGTGCGTGCGCACACACACACACACACACACACACACGCACACACACACACACACTATCCCAGCACAGAAGATCCCATCTC
>NW_027468587.1:19666740-19674240 GCF_046254945.1 Alosa pseudoharengus | reverse complement strand
CCACCTCCCCCCTCTGGCGTTCCGGGCCTGGAAGAACGAACAGGGAGTGATCCCGCCAGCTTACAGTAGAGAGGGAGGAAGAAGGGGTGGAGGGAGGGGAGAAGAGTAGGAATCTCAATACATGCACACCACTTACCTCCCTCTCTCTCTCTCTCACCTCCCTCTCTCTCTCTCTCACCTCCCTCTCTCTCTCTCTCTCTCTCTCTACCTCTCTCTCGGCGGCGTGCCCTAAGCTGCGTCTCCCCACTCAGAGGATAATCTGTTTGAGAGATGCTAAATCAGCTGCTTTTGCCACGGCTCAGGCGCACAGATCCCGCTCTCAGGGTGTCTGACTGGCTCAGTGTCTTAAAGGAGGCGACAGCTCGCCTGCATGCAGACCTGCTCGTACTCTAAATACGCACACACACACACACGCACGCACACACACACACACACACACACACACACACACACACGCACACACACACACACGCAGAGAGAAAGAATAATAAGCCTGTTTCTTGTAGCATACCATGCCAACACATATATTCATATATACAGAAACGCGCCTCAGGCAAATGATTCTCCCTTTTTCACACATTCTGGATGCATAGGTGTTGTGTTCTTCAATTCACAATGAACAATCAATGGACACCAAGTATCATTGTCTTTACTAGGTTAACTTCAGTATTCAGGTTACAGTCAATTACTGTTGTACACACTACTCTAACTATTGTATCAATGCGCTGCTTAGTACTATATCAAATGTAGTCATACGCACAACAGAAAAGTAGTTCCCATATCTATTCAAACATAACAACAGGTCATTGCTCTTTAAACACACAAACACACACACATACACACGTGCGCATGCACGCACGCACGCACATGCACACACACACACACGCAAACACACACACAGATACTTATACCTACATTTCATATAAGTATAGTATTAAGTATATATACTTTTTTGATCCCATGAGGGAAATTTGGTCTCTGCATTTAACCCAATCGGTGAATTAGTGAAACACATACAGCACTCAGTGAACACACAGTGAGGTGAAGCACACACTAATCCCGGCGCAGTGAGCTGCCTGCTACAACGGCGGCGCTCGGGGAGCAGTGAGGGGTTAGGTGCCTTGCTCAAGGGCACTTCAGCCGCGGCCCACTGGTCGGGGCTCGAAAGTCCAGAGTGCTAACCAGTGGGCCACAGCTGCCCCATTTCATGTTCTATTCAGAGCATGCCATATTCTTTACACATGATTTCTGTTGTGGTTTGTAATTAACATTTTCTAATTTTCCAAGTCGCTTATTTATTTATCTCTTTGCTGGTTCAAATCACTTGCTTCCATTTTGACACACCAATCACATTCCTAGGCTCATCCTTTCAGCAGCACCGTTAAATTGCAAAGTAGAACCACTTCACAATAGAACTCAATGCACATACTGCATTTCAAAAGGTTAGATTCAGTGTCTAGACTTCATGCATGTTGAATGGGTGTGCTGTGGCTATGTGCATGTGTGTGTGTGTCTGTGTGTGTGTGTGTGTGTGTGTGTGTGTGTGTGTGTGTGTGTGTGTGTGTGTTGTGTTTTAGTGGTCCAAGCAGCAATTTAAATGTGTCAGTTGTAGCACCCCCTATAGATGGAATTGCACAACATTTGGTGTGCATCTAAAAAATGTGGTAGCAATGCAGCATATCCAATTTTGTCAACGTTGAACTTTCAAATCACAAGATATTCACACAAAACATTTTTGGCAGCTGAATTCTGATTGGCTGTTGGTGGCATTTAGTTGAGTGAGCCAAGTGAAACTTAAAGAGATGTGAGCAAGTGTAGCCAAGTGTAAACATACCAAATGTCAATAAGGTATAGCTATAAGAAGTTCTTATAGATATTTAGAAATGCATCAATTGCAGTATGTATTCCCTATTGGGGAAAAATTCCACGAAACTTAACATGCGTCTATAGGTTGTCATTATGATCCCCTATGATTCATTTTGTGCTGTTCACACCGTCTTGTCACGTGATATTGGCATTTGAAGAGCCCAATATTTGCTTTTATGTCCATCATTTGGTGGCTCTCCTAGGAATCATTGACCAAAAGTCAGTGAGGGGAAATAAAAATCTCAGTAGACAAAGGAGGGTTCTCCGCGCTTCTGTCAAACAATCCGGTGCAACCAGGCCAGGACAGATATTTCAAAGAGAAGGAGAGACGCCGGTGCAGCTCAGATGTCTTCTTAATTTTCAATTTATTTGATACAAGGTGCAAAACATAAGACTAACGTTTCGATGTAGTCACATCATCTGAGCACATGGTGCATTGCTGCTCAGTGCCACTGCTCAGGTATGCACCAGTGCATCGCTGTCAGGGCCCAGTGGGAACTCTGTGTTCCTGTGTGTGTGTGTGTGTGTGTGTGTCTGTGTGTGTGTGTGTGTGTGTGTGTGAGAGAGAGAGAGAGAGAGAGAGAGAGAGAGAGAGAGAGAGAGAGAGGGAGAGAGAGAGGTGATGTGTCCGACTCAGGACTTTTTAAAAATACCTGCTCAACTGAACCCTCTGTTGCCTGCATCTGTTCCCCCTTTTAGACCCAACCTGGCAACCCGGCCGTCCCGATGATTAAATGTGGCGGTGCAACCGCAGTGGCTCCTCACAGCGGCCCCTCAGTCAAAAAGTGCAGCATCATCTGCAGGATGGAGAGAGAAGTTTTCAGAAAAGCTCCAACTGAGAGAGGGAGACCTCCTATAGACAGAGAGACATTGTGTGTGTGTGTGTGTGTGTGTGTGTATGTGACAGAGAGACAGAGCGAGAGAGAGGAGAGAGAGAGAGAGAGAGAGAGAGAGGACAAAAAGATAAAACTCACTCCACTCTTCACACTGTCACCTCATCTTCCGCCTACACAATGCGACACCAGGAACTACCCCCCCCCCTTCTCTCTCTCTCTCTCTCTCTCTCTCTATGTAGTTGGATGGACTCAGCAGCTGCGTTTTGGCTGACTTTTCCCACAGATGAGCTGTGTTGCCACTCACGCTCGGAAAAACCTGTCCAAGGGAGATCTTCACTGCACTGCACCGATGAGTCCCAGCTCTCTCTCCCCCCTTCCCCGACTGACCGCCCTAGTCCTCAGCGCCCCTCAGCTGCAGCTTGTCCAGTGCTGAGCGGTGAGTGCTGCGCTCCCTCCACCCCTCTTGTCTCTGGGGCTCCAGCTTTGACCCCTAGTGAGCATCTCGAGGTCAGGCCGGCGGCGGTGGAACTTCAGGGGACGGTTTTAATGAGAGGGTCCGGGGTCTGAGCCAGAGGAGAAGGCTGATTCCAATCCTCTAATGGCTCCTGCACGGCACAGAAAAGAGAGAGAGAGAGAGTGAGAGAGAGAGAGAGAAAGAGAGAAAGAGAGAGAGAGGCAGGAGGGAGAGAGAGGGAAGACGAGGTGGAGGCAAGCGAGTTGTTCCGCAAACACAATAAAAAAAAATACATTTTTATATGTAAGGGCAAAGAAGATACAGGGGGAGGAGGAGGTGGTGGTGAGGGTGGCGGGGTGGATGTGGGGGGTTTTCCTAAAGGACCCGAGGTGCATAATGAGGGGAGGAGGGAGAAGCCGCGCACGAGCTGCGGCATGCGATGAGACTGCCGAATGCGACTGCCGGCGCGCGCGCAGCACAGAGTTGAAAGTGTGACCTTGCCTTGCTCAGATGACAAAGGGAACTGGCAGCACACACACACTTACACACACTCACACACACACACACAACTTTCACCGCCTTTCATTATTCATATGCCCTCCTTGATTTTGGGTGTTCGCCCCACATTTTAAATGCCAATGTATCTCATTTGGATGTTGGCAGCTGAAGAGGTACGGCTCTCCCCACTGCATTTTTTATGTTGTTTGCAGTTTTGTTTAGTTATGCACTCTCTCTCTCTCCCATTCTCTCTCTTATTCCCCCTCTCTCTCTCTTCCATTCTCCCCCCTCTCTCTCTCCCATTCTCTCCCTCTCTCTGCCCCGCCGTGTTGTCCAGTTCAGCTGTGCAGGTTGTCATGGCTGCTTGTGTGTGTGTGATTTGTTCTAGGGTGTTTTCACATATACTGTAATCCCTTTTAAAAGAACTGAACTCAGTCCACTAAACGGGGACCAGAAAGTGGACCAAAAACAAAGGGACTCAGTTCATTATGTATTCACATTACGCGTTTATTTGAAAGAGGACTCGCATCTCTTTCTGGTGCACTTCAGCTCTGATGGGGCCTCAGTTTCCTTCCTGTTTACACTATCTTCTCTGGGGGTCTCAGACCTTTGGATTATGGGCTATGTAGTTGCTCATTTCCATCATCATTCATTATCAGGTTGAAATAATTATCATAACCCCTAATATGTGTGATGATTTAGTTTAATAAATTCATTTTTATTCTTGATCTAAAGTTATTGCAAATATCCTCTTGATCTGTCAGTCAACATGCCAGCTAATCACACTGTCTAAATCAGTTAACCCCCTGCCCCCCCATCTGGTTACTGCTGCTATGCCTCATCTTTGGTGCCACATCTAAAATGACAAGTGAACAGCAGCCCTTTAACTGCGCTGCTCAACATGTAGGCTACTCGTATGTTTTCTACATGCAAGAAGAGTTCAACAGAATCTAGCAGATCATGAAAAATGGTGAGCAATGCAATCCAAAGTTAGCTAATTCTTCATTTGTTGGCTACCAATAGCTTGGATGAAAAGAAATTCGGCCTAACGTTAACATTAGAACACACCAAATTTGTAGCCAAATTACAAATGTCTGTAGGCCTATCATGAGCCTAATGATAATAGTTATTTTTAAATAATAAACGAATGCCTTCTCCGTTGGCAATGGAAAGTCAATTAGGACAAAATAGGCAAGCCTACAATGCAAAATGTGAAAGAGAACCCAGGGTGATTTGTGTTTTCAATGCACAACCGTGCGCAAATGCGAACCGTGCCGCGGACTTCAAAGCAAAACGTGCCGAGATACCTCCCGAGGTGGTCTCAGTTCGGTTCGCGTTAGAGGGGCCTGAGTTTGGTTGGCGTTGTCACATATGCTGAGTCATTGTTGAGAAGGTTGAAAGGGACCAAGTGTGAAAAACCCCTTAGTTTAGGCAGTATATTCCTTCCTAGATGATCATGACAGAAAGGCCTTCTAACACAGGGCGTAGCCTACAGCAAGACTCTGGAGTCCCACATCTCTCTCTCTAACTCACAAATCTGCTATTTCTTGTATCACAATTCCCACTCATCTGAAGTGACACAAACAACAGACACAGACAACACAAAAGTCAGATGTGTTACTGATGGAGATGAATGACATTATACTCCATCTCTTTAAATGTTAGAGCTTTTAATGACCGTATGACGTTGTTGTATAACCTACCGATACTTTCTTTGTAAACAAAGTGACCTGGTGTTGCACATTGTAAACTGCTCTAAAGAATGAAACAAAGTTGTGTGGCATCAACTTGCCAAAGCTGATCAAAGACAATGTGTTGTTTTGAAATCTGATGGAGCACAACAAGATAGCAAGAAAGGCGGAACACCAAAAGGACTGAGAGAGAGCGAGAGGCAGACAGGTGGGGGGTGGGGGTGGGGGGGTTGGTTTAATAATGCATCTACAATCGCGACGTCTCAAAGTTATGCCAGAGTCATCCTGAAATGCCTAATTAGTATAAAATATTCAAGCGAGCGCCCGCGAGCGCAAGCACACTGCAGTGCCAAACCGCACAGCCATGAAGCCAGGGCAAGTGTGTGTGTGTGTGTGTGCATGTGTGTGTGTTGATTGTGGAGGTGGCAGTCTCCATCAGGGTTGGTTACACCATACAAGCGCTCAGACACCCCTCAGGAGAGTGTGTGTGTGTGTGTATGTGCCTATGTGTGTGTGAGAGTGTGTGTGTGTGTGTGTGTGTGCGCGTGTGCATTGAGGGGTGGGCACTGATGGAGACCTGTGACAGATCCAGTGAGGGACGTGACAAGACAACTCACCCTCAGTGTCGGTCTCAAAGGACCATGTTCAAAGTGGTGCCAGATGAGCTTGCTCTCACATGACAAGCTCAAAGACAGATTTTTCATGACACCATACTTTGCCTGACCTATATCCAATGGAGAGGGCTTTCATCTGTAGATATATGCATTGACCTATTGAGTTTATTGACTGTAGTTTCAGTTATGGCTCTGAGGACATTCTACCAGCACAGTTGGAACATTCTACACGGATAATTGTAAACATATACGGAAATAACACTAGTACCTCTATAGGACTGTGTATCTGACTTTTTTTGAGCACAAACACTGAACTGCCAGCCAGGGGACCACGAGAAGCAGTTCTCTTAATTTCATGACAAGTATTACAACTCATCTTATCATTACAAGGCATCTTCCATGGCAACTGAACCATTTTATTTCCGAAGAGTGCTCTCATATAGCTAACTTTCAAAATATGCCACATATAGGTGAGTGCATCCTAGGGTCCCTAGAGCTCTTACTGCTTTGAATCACACTCTTAACAGCTAGTTCACCAGTAGGCCTTTCTAGATGACAACCTTTTTACTCAGTGTGAATGAGGACATTCTCCAGTGAATGTGTTCAAGTTCAAGTTCAAGTTCAAGTTTATTTATATAGCACATTATCATACAAAATGTCATTCAATGTGCTTAAAAGAAACAAAAATAAAAATAAAAGATTAACAGCAATAATAATAGTAATTAATACAATAAAATAATAAAATGGATCAAGGGGGAAATAAGACTGAATGAATAGGAGGTAAAATAGAAATAAATAAACAAAAAAATAAAAGATAAACTTAAAAACTAATCAATAAATGCAGAATGAAAAAGTTCAGTTTTTAGTTTCTTTTTAAAACATTCTAGTGTTGGGGAAAATCTGATATCTATTGGAAGCTGATTCCAGCGCTGTGTGGCATAATAGCTAAATGCCATTTCTCCTTGTTTGGTTTTAACCCTGGGGACTATTAATTGACAGGTTCCAGTAGATCTAAGCTCTCTACTAGGTGTATATTGTGGAAGCATTTCAGAAAAATATTTCGGGCCAAGTCCATTTAGTGACTTATAAACTAGGAGTAGAACCTTGAAATCAATTCTGAAATTAACTGGGAGCCAATGTAAAGATTTAAGAATGGGTGTAATATGATCTCTCTTTTTAGTCTTGGTTAACAGTCTAGCAGCAGCGTTTTGAATTAACTGAATCTGTCTAATGGACTTCTTGGGGAGGCCAGTTAGGAGACTATTACAATAATCTACCCTACAAGATATGAAAGCATGAATAAGCTTTTCTAAATCCTGTCTAGAAACAAAATCTCTGATCTTAGCTATGTTTCTGAGATGCCAGAATGCTGATTTAGTCATGCTTTTGATGTGATCAGTCATTGTCAGGTCCCCATCTAAGATCACTCCCAAATTTCTTACTTGAGTGCTAGTTGTAAGAGCTTTAGATTCTAAGTAAGTACCTATTTGTGCTCTATCCTCTTTGTTGTGTTCTTTCCAAGGTCAGGGTTTTTCCCGGTG